>NC_034193.2:698101-838101 GCF_002021735.2 Oncorhynchus kisutch
TGACCAGACTGGTTGGCCATTGGGTGTCCTGTTGTTCTGTTGTTGCTGTCCATCCGGCTAGCGGTTCCCTTTTCTCTCCAACACTTCTACACCCGTTTGACCTTCAACCCTTTTTTCTCTGGGTCCAGTGGGTCCCACCACAGTGGCAGTCCCCTAGCGCGGGGAGCCCGGTACTGTGTATCAGCTGACTCCTCCCGGGTCTACACATTCCCTCAGACCAGCTCAGGGGCAGGCCCTGGGCAAGGGGCAGGGCTAGAAGCCAGTGGACAGACACGCCCACTTCCTGGTTCCAAACGCCTGATGAAGACTGAAGACTCGCCCACTAACGAAGAGCCTAAACTGTTAGAGTGTGGGTGAGTGTGTGTGTGTGTGTGTGTGTGTGTGTGTGTGTGTGTGTGTGTGTGTGTGTGTGTGTGTGTGTGTGTGTGTGTGTGTGTGTGTGTGTGGGGGTGTGTGTGTGTGTGTGCGCGCGCGCGCGTGCGTGCGTGTGTTTGTATATGTGACTCACCACCTCGATTCGGTCTTATGTAGCAACATTTGAATTTCAGTTTTTTACATTGGATAAAAGTAGAGACAAAATGGTATAGCTGCATTTGAGGGAACAATGGGTCAGTAATTCTGCTTTGGAAGTTGATCAGTTTGTAACCTCCCTTTTGAGAAAACCGTCATTCAATGTCTTTGTTCTTCTTTTGGAGAGTCCTTCTTTGTCTCCACCCAATCAGCATTGTTCACGCCCTCTAAAGCATTTAGCCCCACCCAATCAGCATTGTTCACGCCCTCTAAAGCCTTAGCCCCACCCATTCAGCATTGTTCACGCCCTCTAAAGACTTTAACCCCACCCAATCAGCATTGTTCACGCCCTCTAAAGCATTTAGCCCCACCCAATCAGCATTGTTCACGCCCTCTAAAGCATTTAGCCCCACCCAATCAGCATTGTTCACGCCCTCTAAAGCATTTAGCCCCACCCAATCAGCATTGTTCACGCCCTCTAAAGCATTTAGCCCCACCCAATCAGCATTGTTCACGCCCTCTAAAGCCTTTAGCCCCACCCAATCAGCATTGTTCACGCCCTCTAAAGCCTTTAGCCCCACCCAATCAGCATTGTTCACGCCCTCTAAAGCATTTAGCCCCACCCAATCAGCATTGTTCACGCCCTCTAAAGCATTTAGCCCCACCCAATCAGCATTGTTCACGCCCTCTAAAGCATTTAGCCCCACCCAATCAGCATTGTTCACGCCCTCTAAAGCATTTAGCCCCACCCAATCAGCATTGTTCACACCCTCTAAAGCACTCAGCCCCACCCAATCAGCATTGTTCACGCCCTCTAAAGCATTTAGCCCCACCCAATCAGCATTGTTCACGCCCTCTAAAGCAGTTAGCCCCACCTAATCATCATTGTTCACGCCCTCTAAAGCCTTTAGCCCCACCCAATCAGCATTATTCACGCCCTCTAAAGCATTTAGCCCCACCCAATCAGCATTGTTCACGCCCTCTAAAGCCTTAGCGCCACCCATTCAGCATTGTTCACGCCCTCTAAAGCCTTTAGCCCCACCCATTCAGCATTGTTCACGCCCTCTAAAGCATTTAGCCCCACCCAATCAGCATTGTTCACACCCTCTAAAGCCTTTAGCCCCACCCAATCAGCATTGTTCACGCCCTCTAAAGCATTTAGCCCCACCCAATCAGCATTGTTCACACCCTCTAAAGCCTTAGCCCCACCCATTCAGCATTGTTCTTAAGCCTTAGACCCTCCCATCTCTTTAAGGGTGGATCCAACCGTACTGTACTAACTTGCCAGCTACTTCCAGACATCTAAGTGAGAGAGAGAACAGCTCACTGAACATTGCTCACCATAGCAGAGCTGGTTATGCTGTTAATTATGTTATCCAGTGTGTTGGTGACACCTGTGCTGTACATGAAAGTTGACATGTTCTAGAAGGCATTACTGCCAAAATACACAGTTTGATAAAAAAATAAAAAATAAAGTTCATAAAGCTCTCCTGTGAAGTCGTGACTAGCAACATATGTCTAGTTTCCTGAAACGGGTCACAGATGTGTGTGTGTGTGTGCATGCGTACAGTATAAGTATGGGTCTAGTATAATACACTGCTCAAAAAATAAAGGGAACACTTAAACAACACACTGTAACTCCAAGTCAATCACACTTCTGTGAAATCAAACTGTCCACTTAGGAAGCAACACTGACAATACATTTCACATGCTGTTGTGCAAATGGAATAGACAACAGGTGGAAATTATAGGCAATTAGCAAGACACCCCCAATAAAGGAGTGGTTCTGCAGGTGGAGACCACAGACCACTTCTCAGTTCCTATGCTTCCTGGCTGATGTTTTGGTCACTTTTGAATGCTGGCGGTGCTTTCACTCTAGTGGTAGCATGAGACGGAGTCTACAACCCACACAAGTGGCTCAGGTAGTGAAGCTCATCCAGGATGGCACATCAATGCGAGCTGTGGCAAGAAGGTTTGCTGTGTCTGTCAGCGTAGTGTCCAGAGCATGGAGGCGCTACCAGGAGACAGGCCAGTACATCAGGAGTTGTGGAGGAGGCCGTAGGAGGGCAACAACCCAGCAGCAGGACCGCTACCTCCGACTTTGTGCAAGGAGGAGCAGGAAGAGCACTGCCAGAGCCCTGCAAAATGACCTCCAGCAGGCCACAAATGTGCACGTGTCTGCTCAAACGGTCAGAAACAGACTCCATGAGGGTGGTATGAGGGCCCGACGTCCACAGGTGGGGGTTGTGCTTTACAGCCCAACACGGTGCAGGACGTTTGGCATTTGCCAGAGAACACCAAGTTTGGCAAATTCGCCACTGGCGCCCTGTGCTCTTCACAGATGAAAGCAGGTTCACACTGAGCATGTGACAGACGTGACAGTCTGGAGACGCCGTGGAGAACGTTCTGCTGCTTGCAACATCCTCCAGCATGGCCAGTTTGGCGGTGGGTCAGTCATGGTGTGGGTGGCATTTCTTTGGGGGGGCCGCACAGCCCTCCATGTGCTCGCCAGAGGTAGCCTGACTGCCATTAGGTACCGAGATGAGATCCTCAGACCCCTTGTGAGACCATATGCTGGTGCGGTTGGCCCTGGGTTCCTCCTAATGCAAGACAATTTTAGACCTCATGTGGCTGGAGTGTGTCAGCAGTTCCTGCAAGAGGAAGGCATTGATGCTATGGACTGGCCCGCCCGTTCCCCAGACCTGAATCCAATTGAGCACATCTTGGACATCATGTTTCGCTCCATCCACCAACGCCACGTTGCACCACAGACTGTCCAGGAGTTGGCGGATGCTTTAGTCCAGGTCTGGGAGGAGATCCCTCAGGAGACCATCCGCCACCTCATCAGGAGCATGCCCAGGCGTTGTAGGGAGGTCATACAGGCACGTGGAGGCCACACACACTACTGAGCCTCATTTTGACTTGTTTTAAGGACATTACATCAAAGTTGGATCAGCCTGTAGTGTGGTTTTCCACTTTAATTTTGAGTGTGCCTCCAAATCCAGACCTCCATGGGTTGATACATTTGATTTTAATTGACCATTTTTGTGTGATTTTGTTGTCAGCACATTCAACTATGTAAAGAAAAAAGTATTTAATAAGGAAATGTAATTCATTCAGATCTAGGATGTGTTATTTTAGTGTTCCCTTTATTTTTTTGAGCAGTGTTGTACAGTGCATTGTCTTGCTACTAGGGCAATCATTACAGATCACTATCGTAATCACGAGAGGTATAGTCAACTTTACCTAACAATAACCCTCCTCAGACATCAACTTGAACTAATTCATTCTCTCAGGCGAGCAGATTTACAGAACCAGCCCTTATTTAACCATTTATCATCACATATGGCACCCTATTCCCTATATAGTGCACTACTTTAGACCAGAGCCCTATATAGTGCACTACTTTAGACCAGAGACCTATATAGTGCACTACTTTAGACCAGAGCACTATATAGTGCATTACATTAGACCAGAGCCCTATATAGTGCACAACTTTAGACCAGAGCCCTATATAGTACACTACATTAGACCAGAGCCCTATATAGTGCACTACTTTAGACCAGAGCCCTATATAGTGCACTACTGTAGACCAGAGCCCTATATAGTACACTACTTTAGACCAGAGCCCTATATAGTACACTACTTTAGACCAGAGCCCTATATAGCGCACTACTTTAGACCAGAGCCTATATAGTGCACTACTTTAGACCAGAGCCCTATATAGTGCACTACTTTAGACCAGAGCCCTATATAGTGCACTACTTTAGACCAGAGCCCTATATAATACACTACTTTAGACCAGATCCCTATATAGTACACTACTTTAGACCAGTGCCCTATATAATACACTACTTTAGACCAGAGCCCTATATAGTGCACTACTTTAGACCAGAGCCCTGTGGGACTAGAGTCCCGTCTGGTCTGCAGCTTAAATCAACTCCATTCCGACCCAGACAGACCAGATAGACCTGACAGACCTGACAGAAAAGACAGACCTGACCGACCTGACAGACCAGACAGACCTGACAGAACAGACAGACCAGACAGACCAAGCAAACAGACAGACCAGACAGACAGACCAGACAGACCAAACAGACCAAACAGACCAAACAGACAGACAGACCAGACTGTCTACAGTAGCCAGCAGGGTCTGCAATAGCCAGCAGGGTCTGATGTAGCCAGCAGGGTCTGCAATAGCCAGCAGGGTCTACAGTAGCCAGCAGGGTCTGCAGTAGCCAGTAGCGTCTACAGTAGCCAGCAGGGTCTGTAGTAGCCAGCAGGGTCTGATGTAGCCAGCAGGGTCTACAGTAGCCAGCAGGGTCTAGAGTAGCCAGCAGGGTCTGCAGTAGCCAGCAGGGTCTGCAGTAGCCAGCACGGTTTGCAGTAGCCAGCAGTGTCTGATGTAGCCAGCAGGGTCTGCAGTAGCCAGCAGGGTCTATAGTAGCCAGCAGGGTCTACAGTAGCCGGCAGGGTCTGGTTTAGCCAGCAGGGTCTAATGTAGCCAGCAGGGTCTGATGTAGCCAGCAGGGTCTACAGTGGCCAGCAGGGTCTGATGTAGCCAGCAGGGTCTACAGTAGCCAGCAGGGTCTGATGTAGCCAGCAGGGTCTGCAGTAGCCAGCAGGGTCTGATGTAGCCAGCAGGGTCTGCAGTAGCCAGCAGGGTCTACAGTAGCCAGTAGGGTCTGCAGCAGCCAGTAGGGTCTGATGTAGCCAGCAGGGTCTACAGTAGCCGGCAGGGTCTGGTGTAGCCAGCAGGGTCTACAGTAGCCGGCAGGGTCTGGTTTAGCCAGCAGGGTCTAATGTAGCCAGCAGGGTCTGATGTAGCCAGCAGGGTCTACAGTGGCCAGCAGGGTCTGATGTAGCCAGCAGGGTCTACAGTAGCCAGCAGGGTCTGATGTAGCCAGCAGGGTCTGCAGTAGCCAGCAGGGTCTGATGTAGCCAGCAGGGTCTGCAGTAGCCAGCAGGGTCTACAGTAGCCAGTAGGGTCTGCAGCAGCCAGTAGGGTCTGATGTAGCCAGCAGGGTCTACAGTAGCCGGCAGGGTCTGGTGTAGCCGGCAGGGTCTACAGTAGCCAGCAGGGTCTACAGTAGCCAGCAGGGTCTGAAGTAGCCAGCAGGGTCTGCAGTAGCCAGCAGGGCCTGAAGTAGCCAGCAGGGTCTGCAGTAGCCAGCAGGGTCTACAGTAGCCACCGGGGTCTACAGTAGCCAGCAGGGTCTGATGTAGCCAGCAGGGTCTACAGTAGCCAGCAGGGTCTACAGTATCCGGCAGGGTCTGATGTAGCCAGCAGGGTATGATGTAGTCAGCAGGGTCTACAGTAGCCAGCAGGGTCTACAGTAGCCAGCAGGGTCTACAGTATCCAGCAGGGTCTACAGTAGCCAGCAGGTTCTGATGTAGCCAGCAGGGTCTAATGTAGCCAGCAGGGTCTGCAGTAGCCAGCAGGGTCTGATGTAGTCAGCAGGGTCTGCAGTAGCCAGTAGCGTCTACAGTAGCCAGCAGAGTCTGCAGTAGGCAGTAGCGTCTACAGTAGTCAGCAGGGTCTACAGTAGCCAGCAGGGTCTACAGTAGCCAGCAGGGTCTGAAGTAGCCAGCAGGGTCTGCAGTAGCCAGCAGGGCCTGAAGTAGCCAGCATGGTCTGCAGTAGCCGGCAGGGTCTACAGTAGCCAGCAGGGTCTACAGTAGCCAGCAGGGTCTGATGTAGCCAGCAGGGTCTATAGGAGCCGGCAGGGTCCTATGTAGCCAGCAGGGTCTGATGTAGCCGGCAGGGTCTACAGTAGCTAGCAGGGGCTGCAGTAGCCAACAGGGTCTGAGGTTGCCAGTAGGGTCTACAGTAGCCAGCAGGGTCTACAGTAGCCAGCAGGGTCTGATGTAGCCAGCAGGGTCTACAGTAGCCGGCAGGGTCTGATGTAGCCAGCAGGGTCTGATGTAGCCAGCAGGGTCTACAGTAGCCGGCAGGGTCTGATGTAGCCAGCAGGGTCTACAGTAGCCAGCAGGGTCTATAGTAGCCGGCAGGATCTACAGTAGCCGGCGGGGTCTACAGTAGCCAGCAGGGTCTACAGTAGCCAGCAGGGTCTACAGTAGCCAGCAGGGTCTGATGTAGCCAGCAGGGTCTACAGTAGCCGGCAGGGTCTGATGTAGCCAGCAGGGTATGATGTAGCCAGCATGGTCTACAGTGACCAGCAGGGTCTGATGTAGCCAGCAGGGTCTACAGTAGCCAGCAGGGTCTACAGTAGCCAGCAGGGTCTGATGTAGCCAGCAGGGTCTACAGTAGCCGGCAGGGTCTGATGTAGCCAGCAGGGTATGATGTAGCCAGCATGGTCTACAGTAGCCAGCAGGGTCTGATGTAGCCAGCAGGGTCTACAGTAGCCAGCAGGGTCTACAGTAGCCAGCAGGGTCTGATGTAGCCAGCAGGGTCTACAGTAGCCAGCAGGGTCTGATGTAGCCAGCAGGGTCTGATGTAGCCATCAGGGGCTGATGTAGCCAGCAGGGTCTACAGTAGCCAGCAGGGTCTACAGTAGCCAGCAGGATCTACAGTAGTCAGCAGGGTCTACAGTAGCCAGCAGGGTCTGTAGTAGTCAGCAGGGTCTACAGTAGCCAGCAGGGTCTGTAGTAGCCAGCAGGGTCTACAGTAGCCAGCAGGGTCTAGGATTCCTGCCACATTATAGGCTGCTGAAAAAGGGAAGGTAAATGTATAGTTACTGTACATCGCTGTCGTTTCAAGGTAGAGATGAGAATAGACAGAGGGTCATTGATATGTTTGTGACCGGGCGTACGAGCGTGAGGTCCCCCCTCCTCCATGTCCCCATTCCCCAGCTCCTGTAATGTCATTTTCTCTGTGAAATACACCAGTTGGAGCTGTGTGGTTGATAGCACGGCTCTGCAGTCCTCTTCATATGGAAACAGCCTGGAACGCAGTTACTCTCTGTTTGTAAACTGTTTGTTTACATGGTGTGCATCTCTAATGCCCTATGGGCTCTGGTCTAAGAAGGAAATAGGGTCTTATTTGAGACGCACATGGTTTTATATTGTTCCTCTGTAACCACCATATATGGCCTCATGTTGTCCACATGTCTAACTCTAACACAACAGCGTGTTCCTTTTTCCTCTCTCAGTGTTGTGGTTCTGTAGTACTGTATTCAGCTAACTATGTTACAACCGTACACCAACACCTGTTTCTGTTCTGCTTTCTGTTGTTCCTTTCTCTGATGCTGCTTCGTTCCAGAGGAGCAGAGGGCTTGTTAGCTTTCCTCCTTAAAACGCTGTCTGAGCGCTCCAGGTACAAGCTACCCCCTGTACACCGTCTCCCAGTATGTGACTGCCAACGCCCCACTCCTGTCTTCCAGTCTATCTACCCTCATCACAGGTTTAAAACCTGTTCACCCCACACGTACCTCTAGGGGTACCATCAGTCTATCTACCCTCATCACAGGTTTAATGCCTTACTCACTCCCAGTCTCCTTCAACTCCAATCTCCATGTCAGGTTTAAACCCATCCACTTCCTCCTCTCTCCATGTCAGGTTTAAACCCATCTACCTTCCTCCTCTCTCCATGTCAGGTTTAAACCCATCCACCTTCCTCCTCTCTCCATGTCAGGTTTAAACCCATCCACCTTCCTCCAATCTCCCATGTCAGGTTTAAACTCATCCACCTTCCTCCTCTCTCCATGTCAGGTTTAAACCCATCCACCTTCCTCCTCTCTCCCATGTCAGGTTTAAACTCATCCACCTTCCTCCTCTCTCCATGTCAGGTTTAAACCCATCCACTTCCTCCTCTCTCCATGTCAGGTTTAAACTCATCCACCTTCCTCCTCTCTCCATGTCAGGTTTAAACCCATCCACCTTCCTCCTCTCTCCATGTCAGGTTTTAACTCATCCTCTTTCCTACTCTCTCCATGTCAGGTTTTAACTCATCCTCTTTCCTCCTCTCTCCCATGTCAGGTTTAAACTCATCCACTTCCTCCTCTCTCCCATGTCAGGTTTAAACTTATCCACTTCCTCCTCTCTCCCATGTCAGGTTTAAACTTATCCACTTCCTACTCTCTCCATGTCAGGTTTAAACTTATCCACTTCCTCTTCTCTCCCATGTCAGGTTTAAACTTATCCACTTCCTCCTCTCTCCATGTCAGGTTTAAACTTATCCACTTCCTCCTCTCTCCATGTCAGGTTTAAACCCATCCACCTTCCTCCTCTCTCCATGTCAGGTTTAAACTCATCCACCTTCCTCCTCTCTCCATGTCAGGTTTAAACCCATCCACCTTCCTCCTCTCTCCATGTCAGGTTTAAACCCATCCACCTTCCTCCTCTCTCCATGTCAGGTTTTAACTCATCCTCTTTCCTCCTGTCTCCATGTCAGGTTTAAACCCATCCACTTCCTCCTCTCTCCATGTCAGGTTTAAACTCATCCACTTCCTCCTCTCTCCCATGTCAGGTTTTAACTCATCCACCTTCCTCCTCTCTCCATGTCAGGTTTAAACTTATCCACTTCCTCCTCTCTCCATGTCAGGTTTAAACTCATCCACTTCCTCCTCTCTCCCATGTCAGGTTTTAACTCATCCACCTTCCTCCTCTCTCCATGTCAGGTTTAAACTCATCCACTTCCTCCTCTCTCCATGTCAGGTTTAAACCCATCCACTTCCTCCTCTCTCCATGTCAGGTTTAAAACCATCCACTTCCTCCTCTCTCCCATGTCAGGTTTAAACTCATCCTCCTTCCTCCTCTCTCCCATGTCAGGTTTAAACCCATCCTCTTCCTCCTCTCTCCATGTCAGGTTTAAACCCATCCACTTCCTCCTCTCTCCATGTCAGGTTTAAACCCATCCACCTTCCTCCTCTCTCCATGTCAGGTTTAAACTTATCCACTTCCTCTTCTCTCCCATGTCAGGTTTAAACTTATCCACTTCCTCCTCTCTCCATGTCAGGTTTAAACTTATCCACTTCCTCCTCTCTCCATGTCAGGTTTTAACTCATCCTCTTTCCTACTCTCTCCATGTCAGGTTTTAACTCATCCTCTTTCCTCCTCTCTCCCATGTCAGGTTTAAACTCATCCACTTCCTCCTCTCTCCCATGTCAGGTTTAAACTTATCCACTTCCTCCTCTCTCCCATGTCAGGTTTAAACTTATCCACTTCCTACTCTCTCCATGTCAGGTTTAAACTTATCCACTTCCTCTTCTCTCCCATGTCAGGTTTAAACTTATCCACTTCCTCCTCTCTCCATGTCAGGTTTAAACTTATCCACTTCCTCCTCTCTCCATGTCAGGTTTAAACTCATCCACTTCCTCCTCTCTCCCATGTCAGGTTTTAACTCATCCACCTTCCTCCTCTCTCCATGTCAGGTTTAAACTCATCCACTTCCTCCTCTCTCCATGTCAGGTTTAAACCCATCCACTTCCTCCTCTCTCCATGTCAGGTTTAAAACCATCCACTTCCTCCTCTCTCCCATGTCAGGTTTAAACTCATCCTCCTTCCTCCTCTCTCCCATGTCAGGTTTAAACCCATCCTCTTCCTCCTCTCTCCATGTCAGGTTTAAACCCATCCACTTCCTCCTCTCTCCATGTCAGGTTTAAACCCATCCACCTTCCTCCTCTCTCCATGTCAGGTTTAAACTTATCCACTTCCTCTTCTCTCCCATGTCAGGTTTAAACTTATCCACTTCCTCCTCTCTCCATGTCAGGTTTAAACTTATCCACTTCCTCCTCTCTCCATGTCAGGTTTTAACTCATCCTCTTTCCTACTCTCTCCATGTCAGGTTTTAACTCATCCTCTTTCCTCCTCTCTCCCATGTCAGGTTTAAACTCATCCACTTCCTCCTCTCTCCCATGTCAGGTTTAAACTTATCCACTTCCTCCTCTCTCCCATGTCAGGTTTAAACTTATCCACTTCCTACTCTCTCCATGTCAGGTTTAAACTTATCCACTTCCTCTTCTCTCCCATGTCAGGTTTAAACTTATCCACTTCCTCCTCTCTCCATGTCAGGTTTAAACTTATCCACTTCCTCCTCTCTCCATGTCAGGTTTAAACCCATCCACCTTCCTCCTCTCTCCATGTCAGGTTTAAACTCATCCACCTTCCTCCTCTCTCCATGTCAGGTTTAAACCCATCCACCTTCCTCCTCTCTCCATGTCAGGTTTAAACCCATCCACCTTCCTCCTCTCTCCATGTCAGGTTTTAACTCATCCTCTTTCCTCCTGTCTCCATGTCAGGTTTAAACCCATCCACTTCCTCCTCTCTCCATGTCAGGTTTAAACTCATCCACTTCCTCCTCTCTCCCATGTCAGGTTTTAACTCATCCACCTTCCTCCTCTCTCCATGTCAGGTTTAAACTTATCCACTTCCTCCTCTCTCCATGTCAGGTTTAAACTCATCCACTTCCTCCTCTCTCCCATGTCAGGTTTTAACTCATCCACCTTCCTCCTCTCTCCATGTCAGGTTTAAACTCATCCACTTCCTCCTCTCTCCATGTCAGGTTTAAACCCATCCACTTCCTCCTCTCTCCATGTCAGGTTTAAAACCATCCACTTCCTCCTCTCTCCCATGTCAGGTTTAAACTCATCCTCCTTCCTCCTCTCTCCCATGTCAGGTTTAAACCCATCCTCTTCCTCCTCTCTCCATGTCAGGTTTAAACCCATCCACTTCCTCCTCTCTCCATGTCAGGTTTAAACCCATCCACCTTCCTCCTCTCTCCATGTCAGGTTTAAACTTATCCACTTCCTCTTCTCTCCCATGTCAGGTTTAAACTTATCCACTTCCTCCTCTCTCCATGTCAGGTTTAAACTTATCCACTTCCTCCTCTCTCCATGTCAGGTTTAAACCCATCCACCTTCCTCCTCTCTCCCATGTCAGGTTTAAACCCATCCTCTTTCCACCGATCTTCTCCTCTCTCCTTCAGCCCACTCCAATCTCCATGTCAGATATAAATCCGTCCCCTCCCCATCTACCTTCCCCCTCACTCCCCCTCACTCCCCCTCACTCCCCATCTACCTCCCCCCTCACTCCCCATCTACCTCCCCCCTCACTCCCCATCTACCTCCCCCCTCACTCCCCTTCTACCTTCCCCCTCACTCCCCCTCTACCTTCCCCCTCACTCCCCATCTACCTACCCCCTCACTCCCACTCTACCTTCCCCCTCACTCCCCCTCTACCTTCCACCTCACTCCCCCTCTACCTTCCCCCTCTACCTTCCCCCTCACTCCCCCTCTACCTTCCCCCTCACTCCCCCTCTACCTTCCCCCTCACTCCTCTCTACATTCCCCCTCACTCTCCCTTCCCCCTCATTCCTGCTCTACCTTCCCCCTCACTACCCATCTACCTTCCCCCTCACTCCCCCTCTACCTTCCCCATCCCTCTCACTGAACCTTCCCCATCCCTCTCACTGAAGCTTCCCCCACTCTCCCTCTACCTTCCTCCTCACTTCCCCTCTAACTTCCCCCTCATTCCCCCTCTACCTTCCCCCTCACTCCCCTCTACCTTCCCCTCACTCTCCATAAACCTTCCCCCTCACTCCCCCTCTACCTTCCCCCTCACTCTCCATTCACCCTCACTCTTCCTTTCCCTCACCCCCCCTCTACCTTCCCCCTTGCTCCCCCTCTACCTTCCCCCTCACTCTCCCTTCCCCCTCACAACCTCATCTCTACCTTCCCCCTCACTCCCCCTCTACCTTCCCCCTCATTACCCTTCTCCCTTCCCCCTCACTCCCCCTCTACCTTCCCCATCACTCCCACTCTCTCTTCCCCCTCACTCTACCTTCCCCATTACTAATCTTCTACCTTCCCCCTAACTCGAAGGGGCTACCTTCCCCTCACTCCCACTCTCTCTTCCATCTCACTCTACCTTCCCCCTCATTCCCCCTCTAACTTCCCGCTCAATCTTCCCCCTCACTCCCCCTCTACCTCATGCCGTTCCCCCCTCAACACCGGCATAACATGCCGTCAACCCATCAGGGACACACCAGCCAGGGCTATCACTGTCCTCTTTCAGCTCCTAACTTTTCTCCTCCTCCTCTATCACCTCCTCCCAACCCTGTGGTCTGACTCCAAACCTGTGGTCTGACTCCAACCCTGTGGTCTGACCTCTCTGTGGTCTGACTCCAACCCTTTTGTCTGACTCCAACCCTGTGGTCTGACTCCAACCCTGTGGTCTGACTCCAACCCTGTGGTCTGACCTCTCTGTGGTCTGACTCCAACCCTGTGGTCTGACTCCAACCCTGTTGTCTGACTCCAACCCTGTGGTCTGACTCCAACCCTGTGGTCTGACTCCAACCCTGTGGTCTGACTCCAACCCTGTGGTCTGACCTCTCTGTGGTCTGACTCCAACCCTGTGGTCTGACCTCTCTGTGGTCTGACTCCAACCCTTTTGTCTGACTCCAACCCTGTGGTCTGACTCCAACCCTGTGGTCTGACTCCAACCCTGTGGTCTGACCTCTCTGTGGTCTGACTCCAACCCTGTGGTCTGACTCCAACCCTGTTGTCTGACTCCAACCCTGTGGTCTGACTCCAACCATGTGGTCTGACCTCTCTGTGGTCTGACTCCAACCCTGTGGTCTGACCTCTCTGTGGTCTGACTCCAACCCTGTGGTCTGACTCCAACCCTGTGGTCTGACCTCTCTGTGGTCTGACCTCTCTGTGGTCTGACCTCTCTGTCTGCTCCTGCTGCCTGCATGTTTCTGTGTTTATGTACCACTCTATTGTACTGTAACCACAATAAAATATTATTCCCCCTTTCTCTTTGTCTCTGTGTCATAAAACCTTTTTGTCCCTCCCTACTCCCGGTTGCCCCCTGACTTGGCTTCTTCCTTCACAGCATGCATTTCTCCCTTTCCTAATCCCACACCTCTCCTCCCACTGACAAATATCTTCAGCATGATTCAGAAAAGCACCTGGTGGCGTTGCCATGCTAAGATGTTGCCTGTTGCTGCCCCTGAAGTCCCTCATTGGTACTGACCAACAGTTTTGTATAAACAGCTGGCTACCCCTCTGATCTTTTCTCTCTTTGACCAAAGCTGGGTTGTCTAAAGGCCATCCTCCACTCCCTCATCCCCTCTCCCACTCCTTCCTGTCCCTTAGACAGGGTTCTCCTGGCTGGTCTCTGACCAGACTTTCTGTTCTGTCCTGTGTCTCTCTTGCAGGCAGTTGTACCTCCAGGAGGCAGCGTGTCACCAGGCAGCAGATAGGGAGAGAGAGGCCAAGGCCCTGGAGAAGCTGTCTAAAGAAGAGTACCTAAAGATGATGCTGGAGGACAGTGGCCCAGGGGAGGACGGACGGAGGAAGGTGAGATGGTATACCTATACACTAACCAAATTATATATATAGCACTATGTAAAGCCCTGAATCAACCTAGAAGGTCTATTTGTTATGTTTGATCATAGGAAGTCATAGGAAGTCATAGGAAGTCCGAATTTCTCGTTGGTGTTGATTCAGCACGTCCATTTCGTAATGAAAGTCCTTATGGATATGCAATGGACACTGTCAACTTGCAGAATAGCATGTTCACACTGACAATAGAGCACATGTGTAATGGACACTGTCCAATTGCAATATATTGGCAATGGACACTGTCCAACTGCAGTATACTGGCAATGTATTATGTGTATTGGACACTGTCCATTAGCAATACATTACAATGGGCATTTACCATCACGAATTGGACATTCTGTTATATATTGCTGAAATCCGTTGACACCAAAGCCCCATATACTTCCCACCACTGCGACCTGTACGCTCCCATTGGTTGGCCCTCACTACATATTCGTCGCCTGACCCAGTGGCTCCAGGTCATCTATAAGTCTTGCTAGGTAAAGCCCCGCCATATCTCAGCTCACTGGTCACCATAGCAGCACCCACCCGTAGCACGCGCTCCAGCAGGTATATCTCACTGCTCATCCCCAAAGCGGCAGTGTAGCCTAGTGGTTAGAGCATTGGACTAGTAACCGAAAGGTTGCAAGTTCAAATCATTGAGCTGACAAGGTACAAAATCTGTCGTTCTGCCCTTGAACAGGCTGTTAACCCACTGTTCCTAGGCCGTCATTGAAAATAAGAATTTGTTCTTAACTGACTTGCCTAGTAAAATAAAGGTACTAAAAAAAACACTTACTTTGGTCGCCTTTCCTTCCAGTTCTCTGCTGCCAATGACTGGAACTAATTTCAAAAACCACTGAAGCTGGAGTCTTATTTCTCCCTCACTAACTTTAAGCATCAGCTGTCAGAGGAGCTTACCAATCACTGTATCGGTACACAGCCCATCTGTAAATAGCCCACCCTACTACCTCATCCTCATATTGCTATTTATCCTCTTGCTCTTTTGCACCCCAATATCTCTACTTGCACATCATCATCTATCACTCCAGTGTTCATGCTAAATTGTAATTATTTCGCCTCCATGGCCTATTTATTGCCTTACCTCCCTACTCTTCTACATTTGCACACACTTTACATAAATGTTTCTATTCTATTGTGTTATTGACTGTATGTTTATGCCATGTGTAACTCTTTGTTGTTGTTTTTGTCACACTGCTTTGCTTTATCTTGGCCAGGTCTCAGTTGTAAATGAGAACCTGTTCTCAACTAGCCTACCTGGTTAAATAAAGGGTTATATATATAAATACCTGATTAAATAAAGGGTTATATATATAAATACCTGGTTAAATAAAGGGTTATATAATCAAAAGCCACTGCCAGATTTCTGGATAGGGCTGCGCTCAGAGTATCCTGCCTTGGCAAATCACTCTGTTAAGACACTGATGCCCTTTGCAACGACGTACCTATGTGAGAGTGGATACTCGGCCCTCAGTAGCAGTAAGTACAGGCCACTGTGTGTGGGAAATTATTTAAGGTATAGGGGGCAGCATTTTCACTTTTGGATATATAGCGTAACCAATTTCAACTTCCTGCTACTCATGCCAAGAATATAAGATATGCATATTATTAGTAGATTTGGAAAGAGAACACTCTGAAGTTTCTAAAACTGTTTGAATCATGTCTGTGGGTATAACAGAACTTATAGCGCAGGCAAAACCCCGAGGACTAACCGTTCAGAATTTTCTTTTTGAGGTCTCTGTCTGTTCAGTGATTTCTCATTGGGAAATGATATTTCTTAGGAACTTATTTTCAGTTCCTACCGCTTCCACTGGATGTCACCAGTCTTTGGAATTTGGTTGAGGTTATTAATTTGTGCAATGAAGAAGTACGGCCATCTAGGAATTGCGTAACACTGTTGAGAGTTGCGCAAGACGTGAAAAGTAGCTTGGTTTGTTGTCTTCCTGTATTGAAAACAGAAAGACCCGTCTTCAATTTGATCGATTATTAACGTTTAAAAACACCTAAAGTTGTATTACAAAAGTAGTTTGAAATGTTTTGGCAAAGTTTACAGGCAACTTTTGAAATATTTTGTAGTGACATTGCGCAATTTGGAAGCTGTTTTTTTCTGGATCAAACGCGCCAAATAAATTGACATTTTGGATATGTATATATGGATGTAATTAATCGAACAAAAGGACACATTGTGATGTTTATGGGACATATTGGAGTGCCAAAAAAAGAAGCTCGTCAAAGGTAAGGCACGATTTATATTTTATTTCTGCGTTTTGTGTAGCGCCTGCAGGGTTGAAATATGCTACCCTCTTTGTTTACTGTTGTGCTATCATCAGATAATAGCTTCTTATGCTTTCGCCGAAAAGCCTTTTAAAATCTGACATGTTGGCTGGATTCACAACGAGTGTAGCTTTAATTGAGTTTCTTACATATGTGATTTAATGGAAGTTTGATTTTTACATAATTTTATTTGAATTTGCCGCGCTGCATGCTGAGCTGTATTTTCCCTGGCTTTTGGCCTAGTGGGACGCAAGCGTCCATATACCATAAGAAGCTTTAAGATCTCCAATACAACCCAACAGTGCAGAGTTCTGTGCATCCTTTCAATCACACCCTTCTTATTAACCTGTGGTGAGTTATTCACAATTTTCAATTAACAAATAAGGTTTCATATGTAAGATGGTTAAAACAAAAGAAAAATTATTGATTATTATAACATTTGCGTGATGGGCTACACCTGCTACAGTACTACAGTACTACACCTGCTACAGTACTACCGTACTACAGTACTACCGTACTACACCTGCTACAGTACTACCGTACTACCGTACTACAATACTACACCTGCTACAGTACTACACCTGCTACAGTACTACCGTACTACAGTACTACACCTGCTACAGTACTACACCTGCTACAGTACTACCGTACTACAATACTACACCTGCTACAGTACTACACCTGCTACAGTACTACCGTACTACAATACTACACCTGCTACAGTACTACACCTGCTACAGTACTACCGTACAACAGTACTACACCTGCTACAGTACTACAGTACTACACCTGCTACAGTACTCCCGTACTACAATACTACACCTGCTACAGTACTACACCTGCTACAGTACTACCGTACTACAGTACTACACCTGCTACAGTACTACAGTACTACACCTGCTACAGTACTACCGTACTACAGTACTACCGTACTACACCTGCTACAGTACTACCGTACTACCGTACTACCGTACTACAATACTACACCTGCTACAGTACTACACCTGCTACAGTACTACCGTACTACAGTACTACACCTGCTACAGTACTACACCTGCTACAGTACTACCGTACTACAATACTACACCTGCTACAGTACTACACCTGCTACAGTACTACCGTACTACAGTACTACACCTGCTACAGTACTACAGTACTACACCTGCTACAGTACTACCGTACTACCGTACTACCGTACTACAATACTACACCTGCTACAGTACTACACCTGCTACAGTACTACCGTACTACAGTACTACACCTGCTACAGTACTACACCTGCTACAGTACTACCGTACTACAATACTACACCTGCTACAGTACTACACCTGCTACAGTACTACCGTACTACAGTACTACACCTGCTACAGTACTACAGTACTACACCTGCTACAGTACTACCGTACTACAATACTACACCTGCTACAGTACTACACCTGCTACAGTACTACCGTACTACAGTACTACACCTGCTACAGTACTACAGTACTACACCTGCTACAGTACTACCGTACTACAGTACTACCGTACTACACCTGCTACAGTACTACCGTACTACCGTACTACCGTACTACCATACTACAATACTACACCTGCTACAGTACTACACCTGCTACAGTACTACCGTACTACAGTACTACACCTGCTACAGTACTACAGTACTACACCTGCTACAGTACTACCGTACTACAGTACTACCGTACTACACCTGCTACAGTACTACCATACTACACCTGCTACAGTACTACCGTATTACAGTACTACCGTACTACACCTGCTACAGTACTACCGTACTACAGTACTACACCTGCTACAGAACTACCGTACTACACCTGCTACAGTACTACCGTACCACAGTACTACACCTGCTCACCTGCTACAGTACTACAGTACTACACCTGCTACAGTACTACAGCACTACATCTGCTACAGTACTACAGTACTATACCTGCTACAGTACTACAGTACTACAGTACTACACCTGCTACAGTAATATAGTACTACACCTGCTACAGTACTACCATACTACAGTACTACACCCGCTACAGTACTACCGTACCACAGTACTACACCTGCTCACCTGCTACAGTACTACAGTACTACACCTGCTACAGTACTACACCTGCTACAGTACTACAGTACTACACCTGCTATAGTGTTACAGTACTACAGTACTACAGTACTACACCTGTTACAGTACTACAGTACTACAGTACTACACATGTTACAGTTGTGACGACACAGCATCTTGTTTACATTCTTTATTGTAAGCACAATGTCATCATCATTTGTATCTACCTTGTAGTCACATTATTTAAGTTTCAACGTGCAGACATTCTGTATCTTTAAAATATGTTTTCATGTAGAATGCTCCATTTGTAATTGTAGTAGATCCTAATAACGCCTCATAGCCTACCTCAGCCAGTTAAGTTGTGTTATATAGGTCTAGGCTCCAAATAAACAGACTCCAATTAACCGTCTTGTTGTTTGTAAAGTCAAATTAAAATGATGGTTACTGTTGAAATGAATTGCTCGACTGGTGTAGGTTCTCTCCATCTGTTGCTGTGCAACACTTGCATAACAAGTTAACTATATTTCCAGCACCAGCCGCTGTTCCCCTCCTACTGATTGCATTGTGGTTGCCGCCAGTTGTTTTTTCAATTGAACCTTTATTTAACTAGGCAAGTCAGGTAAGAACAAATTCTTATTTACAATGACGGCCTACACCGGCCAAACCCGGATGACGCTGGGGCCAATTGTACGCAGCCTTATGGCACTCCCAATCACGGTCGGATGTGATACAGCCTGAATTCGAACCAAGGACTGTAGTAAAGCCTCTTGCACTGAGATGCAGTGCCTTAGATCGCTGCACCCCTCAGGAGTCATGACCACTGTATATATATTTTTTCAGAACATTAACCGTGTGTAGGTAGAAACATTTGGAGGGGGGGTTCACCTCTAGCTCAAGTTGGGGGGGGTTCACCTCTAGCTCAAGTTGGGGGGGGTTCACCTCTAGCTCAAGTTGGGGGGGGGGGGGGGTTCACACCTAGCTCAAGTTGGGGGGTGGGTTCACCTCTAGCTCAAGTTGGGGGTTGGTTCACCTCTAGCTCAAGTTGGAGGGGAGAGGGTTCACACCTAGCTCAAGTTGGGGGGTGGGTTCACCTCTAGCTCAAGTTGGGGGGGGTTCACCTCTAGCTCAAGTTGGGGGGGTTCACCTCTAGCTCAAGTTGGAGGGTGGGTTCACCTCTAGCTCAAGTTGGGGGGGGCTCACCTCTAGCTCAAGTTGGAGGGGAGAGGGTTCACACCTAGCTCAAGTTGGGGGGTGGGTTCACCTCTAGCTCAAGTTGGGGGGGGTTCACCTCTAGCTCAAGTTGGAGGGGAGAGGGTTCACACCTAGCTCAAGTTGGAGGGTGGGTTCACCTCTAGCTCAAGTTGGGGGGTGGGTTCACCTCTAGCTCAAGTTGGGGGTGGGGGGGGTCACCTCTAGCTCAAGTTGGGGGGGGGGATTCACACCTAGCTCAAGTTGGGGGGGGGGTTCACACCTAGCTCAAGTTGGGGGGTGGGTTCACCTCTAGCTCAAGTTGGCGGAGGTTCACCTCTAGCTCAAGTTGGAGGGGAGAGGTTTCACACCTAGCTCAAGTTGGGGGGTGGGTTCACCTCTAGCTCAAGTTGGGGGGGTTCACCTCTAGCTCAAGTTGGAGGGGAGAGGTTTCACACCTAGCTCAAGTTGGGGGGTTCACCTCTAGCTCAAGTTGGGGAGGGGTTCACACTTAGCTCGGCTATTAGACAAATCTTTAGAAAATGTTGAATAGTCTATTGTTCAGCTAATAGCCCATCCTGCTACACTAGTAAAGGTTGAATAGTCTGTTGTTCAGCTAATAGCCCATCCTGCTACGCTAGTAAAGGTTGAATAGTGTATTGTTCAGCTAATAGCCCATCCTGCTACGCTAGTAAAGGTTGAATAGTCTGTTGTTCAGCTAATAGCCCATCCTGCTACACTAGTAAAGATTGAATAGTCTGTTGTTCAGCTAATAGCCCATCCTGCTACTCTAGTAAAGGTTGATTAGTCTGTTGTTCAGCTAATAGCCCATCCTGCTACACTAGTAAAGGTTGAATAGTCTATCGTTCAGCTAATAGCCCATCCTGCTACACTAGTAAAGGTTGATTAGTCTGTTGTTCAGCTAATAGCCCATCCTGCTACGCTAGTAAAGATTGAATAGTCTATTGTTCAGCTAATAGCCCATCCTGCTACACTAGTAAAGGTTGAATAGTCTATTGTTCAGCTAATAGCCTATCCTGCTACACTAGTAAAGGTTGAATAGTCTATTGTTCAGCTAATAGCCCATCCTGCTACACTAGTAAAGGTTGAATAGTCTATTGTTCAGCTAATAGCCCATCCTGCTACACTAGTAAAGATTGAATAGTCTGTTGTTCAGCTAATAGCCCATCCTGCTACACTAGTAAAGGTTGAATAGTCTATCGTTCAGCTAATAGCCCATCCTGCTACACTAGTAAAAATTGAATAGTCTGTTGTTCAGCTAATAGCCCATCCTGCTACACTAGTAAAGGTTGAATAGTCTGTTGTTCAGCTAATAGCCCATCCTGCTACACTAGTAAAGGTTGAATAGTCTGTTGTTCAGCTAATAGCCCATCCTGCTACGCTAGTAAAGGTTGAATAGTGTATTGTTCAGCTAATAGCCCATCCTGCTACGCTAGTAAAGGTTGAATAGTCTGTTGTTCAGCTAATAGCCCATCCTGCTACTCTAGTAAAGGTTGATTAGTCTGTTGTTCAGCTAATAGCCCATCCTGCTACACTAGTAAAGGTTGAATAGTCTATCGTTCAGCTAATAGCCCATCCTGCTACACTAGTAAAGGTTGATTAGTCTGTTGTTCAGCTAATAGCCCATCCTGCTACGCTAGTAAAGATTGAATAGTCTATTGTTCAGCTAATAGCCCATCCTGCTACACTAGTAAAGGTTGAATAGTCTATTGTTCAGCTAATAGCCTATCCTGCTACACTAGTAAAGGTTGAATAGTCTATTGTTCAGCTAATAGCCCATCCTGCTACACTAGTAAAGGTTGAATAGTCTATTGTTCAGCTAATAGCCTATCCTGCTACACTAGTAAAGGTTGAATAGTCTGTTGTTCAGCTAATAGCCCATCCTGCTACGCTAGTAAAGATTGAATAGTCTATTGTTCAGCTAATAGCCCATCCTGCTACACTAGTAAAGGTTGAATAGTCTGTTGTTCAGCTAATAGCCCATCCTGCTACTCTAGTAAAGGTTGATTAGTCTGTTGTTCAGCTAATAGCCCATCATGCTACACTAGTAAAGGTTGAATAGTCTATCGTTCAGCTAATAGCCCATCCTGCTACACTAGTAAAGGTTGATTAGTCTGTTGTTCAGCTAATAGCCCATCCTGCTACGCTAGTAAAGATTGAATAGTCTGTTGTTCAGCTAATAGCCCATCCTGCTATGCTAGTAAAGGTTGAATAGTCTATTGTTCAGCTAATAGCCCATCCTGCTACGCTAGTAAAGATTGAATAGTCTATTGTTCAGCTAATAGCCCATCCTGCTACACTAGTAAAGGTTGAATAGTCTATTGTTCAGCTAATAGCCTATCCTGCTACACTAGTAAAGGTTGAATAGTCTATTGTTCAGCTAATAGCCCATCCTGCTACACTAGTAAAGGTTGAATAGTCTATTGTTCAGCTAATAGCCTATCCTGCTACACTAGTAAAGGTTGAATAGTCTATTGTTCAGCTAATAGCCCATCCTGCTACACTAGTAAAGATTGAATAGTCTGTTGTTCAGCTAATAGCCCATCCTGCTACACTAGTAAAGGTTGAATAGTCTATCGTTCAGCTAATAGCCCATCCTGCTACACTAGTAAAAATTGAATAGTCTGTTGTTCAGCTAATAGCCCATCCTGCTACACTAGTAAAGGTTGAATAGTCTGTTGTTCAGCTAATAGCCCATCCTGCTACACTAGTAAAGATTGAATAGTCTGTTGTTCAGCTAATAGCCCATCCTGCTACGCTAGTAAAGATTGAATAGTCTGTTGTTCAGCTAATAGCCCATCCTGCTACACTAGTAAAGATTGAATAGTCTGTTGTTCAGCTAATAGCCCATCCTGCTACGCTAGTAAAGATTGAATAGTCTATCGTTCAGCTAATAGCCCATCCTGCTACGCTAGCAAAGATTGAATAGTCTGTTGTTCAGCTAATAGCCCATCCTGCTATGCTAGTAAAGATTGAATAGTCTATCGTTCAGCTAATAGCCCATCCTGCTACGCTAGTAAAGGTTGAATAGTCTGTTGTTCAGCTAATAGCCCATCCTGCTACGCTAGTAAAGATTGAATAGTCTATTGTTAAGCTAATAGCCCATCCTGCTACTCTAGTAAAGGTTGATTAGTCTGTTGTTCAGCTAATAGCCCATCCTGCTACGCTAGTAAAGATTGAATAGTCTATCGTTCAGCTAATAGCCCATCCTGCTGGTGATAAACTAATAATAACACTTTTTCCCTTTTCCACATTAAAGATTCCAATTGATAAAGTGTTTTTAGCCACAATCGGCCACAACCCCAATTAATACATTTGGGCACAGCATGCTGGACTTCGGCCTAGAATGTTGAGGCTTCAGAACCTGCTCCCTGCTTGTTTCATTTATGCCGGTCTCAGAGCAAATAGCCCGGATTGTTACTCCCATCTCTTTCCTCGCTCTTTTCCACACATCATTCATGCCAGCATGCCAGCATGCCACGTCATTCACGTCATTCATGTCATTCATGTCATTCATGGATGTACTGTTTTTTATTCTGTATATATGAATTACAAATCATCCTTTACTTATATCATGTTTCTAGGTAATTGTTCAATGTGTAATCATTGATGTCCCAGGAGCAGGTGTGGTAAACACTGTTGAAGTGTTTAATTGTAATACAAACATGAAAACACAGCAGCATTCACAGAAGGGAGTTTGATACACCTGGTATTGGATATGACTGTAAAATAATGGAGTTTGATACACCTGGTATTGGATATGACTGTAAAGTAATGGAGTTTGATACACCTGGTATTGGATATGACTGTAAAGTAATGGAGTTTGATACACCTGGTATTGGATATGACTGTAAAGTAATGGAGTTTGATACACCTGGTATTGGATATGACTGTAAAGTAATGGAGTTTGATACACCTGGTATTGGATATGACTGTAAAGTAATGGAGTTTGATACACCTGGTATTGGATATGACTGTAAAGTAATGGAGTTTGATACACCTGGTATTGGATATGACTGTAAAGTAATGGAGTTTGATACACCTGGTATTGGATATGACTGTAAAGTAATGGAGTTTGATACACCTGGTATTGGATATGACTGTAAAGTAATGGAGTTTGATACACCTGGTATTGGATATGACTGTAAAGTAATGGATTTTGATACACCTGGTATTGGATATGACTGTAAAGTAATGGAGTTTGATACACCTGGTATTGGATATGACTGTAAAGTAATGGAGTTTGATACACCTGGTATTGGATATGACTGGAAACAAACTTGCTAAATAGCGATTTTCATAAATTAACTTAATGCGAAAAAATTACGCACAATTGTTTCGTCACTATATTAACTAACATATTCCTCTCAATTGTACATTTTTTGCTCCACTCGTTATAATGTTATAACTACTTACATTTGCTTCCACTGTAATGTTTTGTCAGACATCTTTGCTGAAGAAAGTCACCAGGGATGGGTGGCTCGCGTCAAATTCGTCTTTGGAACCACCCGATATGATTGGTCATATAAAAACCTTGGGACCCAAATGCATAATGAGTGCTCTATCTCCCCCTTGTGGTGGTCTGGAGCAATGAAGCCGTGACGTTGGGTAGCTCTAAATCCCGCGGTGTAAGCTCGCAACTTTTAAAGGAGGAACCACTGTATGTGTCTTTATGGACAATTTTCAGACAATTTTCGAGCAAATGGAATGAGCAGCAGCTACGTTTTTGCTACATACGGAGCGGAATTCCCGTGAGAGAGTAACGGTTAATGTGATTACATGTTCATTATTTGACTAGGCTTCCTGTATTTGACATTTTGTTGTTATTTCGCTGAACACTAGATGGTTTAATTTTATTTTTGGCGGTGAAACGAGGCTACTCAGACGAGAGAAAAAAAGTCACCCAAATGTAAATGGACTGTTTGAAAATGTGGGGGGATTTTTTTAAATGATATATATATATATATATATATATATATATATATAAATTAGAAAAATCAAATTTTTACTTGGTGTACCCCCGATAGCATTATGCGTACCCCAGTTTAGGATTAATAATCAAATAACAAAAAGCGTATTTCTTTCAAATGTTGTGCACAAATTTGTTTACATTCCTGTTAGTGAGCATCTCTCCTTTGCCAAGATAATTCATCCACCTGACAGGTATGGCATATCAAGAAGCTGAATAAACAGCATGATCATTAGGGGCGGCAGGTAGCCTAGTTGTTAGAGCGTTGGACTAGTAACCGAAAGGTTAAAAATCTGTTCTTCCTGAACAAGGCAGTTAGTAACCCACTGTTCCTGGGCTGTCATTGACAATGAGAATTTGTTCTTAACTGACTTGCCTATCCAAAAAAGTGTTAAACAAATCAAAAAATATTTTAGATTTTAGATTCTTCAAAGTAGCCAGCCTTGATGACAGTTTTGCACACAAATTTAAACTTTCGCCTTTTTTCAATCTTGATTTAAATATCATTGAGAAAACAGAAAGGTGTCAAATTTGGCAAACATCCTTTCAGAATTTAAAATGAATCCTAGAAGTAATCATCTATTCCTTCAAAATATCTGTAATCTGATTACAATATTTATGCTAGTAAAGTAACAGATTACAGTCACAGTTTTTTTTGTAATCCGTTACTCCCCAACCCTGCCTCCCAAGAAAGTATTTGTTACCCCAGGAAAATAGTTACTTTCCACAAAGCATAGTTAAAACTATAGTTCTCCCAGGTTTGACATGTGTACATTTAATCATAACAAGTTACATTTTAATTTAACAAATTGAACATTAGACTCCTAAACTGCCCTTGCAGTTTTGATGCTGGGAGTTCTGCAGATTATTCATTTAAACTGAAGGAGGATTTACCCAGTTGAGACTAGAGGGACCTCAACCATCCCGGCTAATGTGTTTGGTGCCTTATATTCTTTTACTTTATTACAAGTGAATTGAGATATGTTGGAAGCTTGTGCAGCTTATCGTTGTAAACGAAAAGGGAGGAATGAAGTGATCTATGGGACTTTGGTGAGGTTCATTCGACATTCTGATACAATATGATGAGTATTAAACCTGTCACCTGTGATAAAGCGAAAGGCTGAATCCAAATGTTTTTTCAGTTTGGCTGCTGCACTCTGATAAATGGAGGCACCATAGTTCAGAACTGGCAGGAAAATCTATGTCTGTATGTTTTTAAACGTTAGATTTTTGTCCAAAAGCCCAGATATTTAAAACCCAAGAGATGAGAGAACCATCCAATGAATACATGGGTAATCCATTTGAAACATTTGCAAGAAAATTAGAAAAACAACATATTTCGTTTTTTCCTGCATTAAGTGCTAATTTTAAACCACAGGGCTTTCTGCAAGGCAACAAAATCACAGCTCTAAATCAGCCTGGTCAGCTGTAGGAGTAATAGCATCACGGTGTTGTCTGCATACAGGTGAATGTTACAGGTTTTCACAGACCAATATTATCATTAGGAAAGAGAACAGGTTCCAATATTGACCCTTGAGGGACACCTTTCATTATATCGAAATAAGTGACTGAGTGAAGAGCAAAATAATCCTAACATTTCCACACAACAAAGAAAGGAAGCTTACTAGGTCTATAGTGCCACTAACAAAGATAACTACCCACAAAATACAATGGAAAAAAGGCGGCCTAAGTATGATCCCCAATCAGAGACAACGATAGACAGCTTTCCCTGATTGAAAACCATATCCAGCCAAAACATAGAAATAAAGAAACTAGAATGCCTAGTCACACGCTGGCCTAACCAAAATAGAGAATAAAAGCCTCTCTATGGCCAGGGTGTGACAATTGTCCTTGTCATGTCCTGACCTTAGAGAGCCTTTTTATTTCTCTATTTGGTTAGGTCAGAGTGTGATTTGGGTGGGCATTCTAGTTTTTCTATTTCTTTGTTTGCCGGGTATGGTTCCCAATCAGAGGCAACTGTCTATCGTTGTCTCTGATTGGGGATCATACTTAGGCAGCCTTTTTCCACCTTTAGTTTGTGGGATCTTGTTTTTGTGTAGTGCCTATGAGCACTAGTCGTTACGTCTCGTTTGCTTTTTATTGTGAATAAACATGTGGAACTCTATGTACGCTGCGCCTTGGGTCCGCTCATTTCTACGTGACAGTCCTGTTGATAGCCCATCAAGGGTGGACCGCTTCTTTTGTATTCTTAAAATAACTCCAGCACAGAGAAGTGTGATTCTATTCGAACAAAAGGAGACTTGAATAATGAAGCAATAATAAACTGCAACGTGTTGGTTAAAGCAATTGAATGCAGGAATTCATTCAAAATATGTGAAAATGTTATTCTAATTTTTTTATGTTTTTATAGCAATCAAACAAAAACACAGCATCTACAGTGAATCAAATCAAATCAAATGTGTTTATATAGCCCTTCGTACATCAGCTGATATCTCAAAGTGCTGTAGAGAAACCCAGCCTAAAACCCCAAACAGCAAGCAATGCAGGTGTAGAAGCACGGTGGCTAGGAAAAACTCCCTAGAAAGGCCAAAACCTAGGAAGAAACCTAGAGGAACCAGGCTATGAGGGGTGGCCAGTCCTCTTCTGGCTGTGGTAGAAATATGTTATTGAATTAGAATATTTGTTTTACAAATTGAAAATGTATATGTTTATTAGACTACTGTGTCTTTAAATACAAGGCTCCTCCTACCCCCCTTCTTGATCTCTTTCTTGGAGTCTATTGTCCTGCTAATAGCCCACTACATCCTCTTTTGTATTACAATGTATTGAATAAACGTATTAATTACAGTCATTTACCTCATTATCGGAGTGGAAACGTTTGCAGAGTTCACAACCTGCTACACTCTATATTCTAAAAAGAAAAACACAGCATTTACAGTGTGTCAAGGATTTCCTCCTCCTCTTCCGAAGAGGAGAGGCGAGAAGGATCAGAGGACCAATATGCGGCGTGGGAAGTGTCCATGGTTCTTTTAATATGTAAACTTACACATGAACAACTGATACAACAAAACAAGAAACGTGTGAAACCCTAAACAGCCCTGTCTGGTGCAAACACAGAGACAGGAACAATCACCCACAAACACACAGTGAAACCCAGGCTACCTAAGTATGATTCTCAATCAGAGACAACTAATGACACCTGCCTCTGATTGAGAACCATACTAGGCCGAAACATAGAAATACCCAAATTATAGAAAAACAAACAGACTGCCCACCCCAACTCACACCCTGACCATACTAAATAATGACAAAACAAAGGAAATAAAGGTCAGAACATGACACAGTGGTACAAATATATTATTGAATTTGATGAAAATATAACTGATTTATAATGCAATTGATAATTAGGCTACTGTGGAGTCTGACAAAAAAACAGGACAATGAGATGTTTACTGTAACCTACAAAGTAAACATAGTAAAGTGCCTAATTCCTTACATAAGGGGGAGATCATGAACTCTGTCTTTAATGCTTTTGCTGGTTGTATCAGTCATGGACAGAATCTTCTGAGACACGGTATTAATGATGAACACCCGGAGGTTCACTGCTAAGCCACATTCGCCTCGGGATCCATCCCAGTTGGTATTCTGTTTCCACTCATGGTATCTCTCTTCGGTTACAATAAAATAGCAGAACAGCATAATGATCCGGATGGCCCTTGCTTTGCCTGGTGAGCAGTTCGTCAAGTTCTGGTGTCAGAATAGGAATGGAAATATCAGGGTGAACCGACAATGTTGCCTCTGCCTGTCGGAGGTGGAGTTTCACAGCTCACAGGTGTGCCTGGCATGGATTGTGACTCCATCTCGTTCCTCGCCCTCTTCAACGTGTCATTCTCAGCCGTCAATACCGCGTGGCTCTGGACCAATGCATCAGCTGTCGCCCGTATCTTTGTCCTCAGAGAATGTTTATCTTTCTGCTGGTCTGCCTTCAATGATGTAGTTGAAATAAACATCTGTATTTTGTATTCTAATCAGTATTTTATCAACGAAAGCATAAAGACGTTGATGAACCAAAACTGTGTGGTATATGATCCAGCTTCTTCTGACGAAGTAGAAAAAAAGCATATATTTATTTTAGTGTGCGAGACGGAGGAAGATCACTGTCTTCTTCATACTCATCATTCAGTTCATTCAAAATCAATTGTAGTACCCATGGCAAAATTGAAACTATCCTATTAGACTAACTTATTAGACTATCCTATTAGACTACCCTATTAGACTACCCTATTAGACTATCCCATTATATACCATATTAAACTAAGATATTAGACTATCCTATTCGACTATCCTATTCGACTACCCTATTAGACTATCCTATTAGACTACCCTATTAGACTACCCTATTAGACTATCCTATCAGATTATCCTATAAGACTACCCTATTAGACTACCCTTTTAGACTACCCTATTAGACTACCCTATTAGACTATCCTATTAGACTACCCTATTAGACACCTTATTATATACCCTATTATATACCCTATTACACTATCCTATTAGACTACCCTACTAGACTACCCTATTAGACTATCCTATTAAACGACCCTATTAGACTATCCTATTAAACTACCCTATTAGACTACCCTATTAGACACCTTATTATATACCCTATTATATACCCTATTAGACTATCCTATTAGACTACCCTATTAGACTACCTTATTATACTATCCTATTAGATACCCTATTAAACTACCCTATTAGACTACCCTATTAGACTATCCTATTAGACTACCTTATTAGACAACCCTATTAGACTATCCTATTAGACTATCCTACTAGACTCCCTTATTAGACTATCCTATTAAATACCCTATTAAACTACCCTATTAGACTACCTTATTAGGCTACCCTATTAGATACCATGTTATATACCCTATTAGACTATCCTATTAGACTACCTTATTAGACTATCCTATTAGATACCCTATTAGACTACCCTATTATACTACCTTATTATACTATCCTAGTAGATACCCTTTTAAACTACCCTATTAGACTACCCTATCAGACTATCCTATTAGACTACCTTATTAGACTACCCTATTAGACTATCCTTTTAGACTATCCTATTGGACTACCCTATTAGACTACCTCATTAGACTATGCTATTAGATACCCTATTAAACTACCCTATTAGACTACCTTATTAGGCTATCCTATTAGACTACCTTATTAGACTATCCTATTAGACCATCCTATTAGACTACCTATTAGACTATCCTATTAGATACCCTATTAAACTACCCTATTGAACTTTTCCTATTAGACAACCTTATTAGACTATCCTATTAAACTATCCTATTAGACTACATTATTAGACTATCCTATTAGACTATCCTATTAGACTACCTTATTAGACTACCTTATTAGACTACCCTATTAGACTACCTTATTAGACTACCCTATTAGACTACGTTATTAGACAACCCTTTTAGACTATCCTTTTGTAAATTAAGGAATGCTTCAGTCAGTCTCCTATTGCACTAGAGTTCTGCATCAGGCAAAAAAAAAATCACCTACCAGCTATTGAGAAAGAATACTTGTGGATCTTGTTGATTTCCTCTGTGGCTTCAAGAGGCCTACTGTCCACCTGGTCATTCTGTGGTTCCAAAGGATAAAGAGTCACCTTCAGATGGATATGTGGTTTCAGGGTGAAACCAGCTGTGAGCCTGGGACCAGGCAGGGTGGATAAAGAACCTGGGACCAGACACGGTGGATAACACATTCTTCCTACACAGCAATCCAGTGATGAATGGACTGTTTTTGAAGTTATTAGTATATTTCGTATATAAAACAATAAGGCTAAATACATTGATATTACTTTGATGGGTAACGGATCTGCTATCGGCACTCATTAAAGTGGTGTCTTATATCTTCAATATAATCATTCATTCAGAAGGTTAAACCCAAATGGTGCAGTTTGAGGCCATGTGGCGGAAAGTGATGCGGGCACTGGAGATGGGTGTGTGAGCAGGTGGGTCTGGCAGGTGTGATGTAGTTGTCCTTTGTATGTGTATGTTTTGTATTGTCTAAAAATATCAAATTAAATCTTACAAAAACTGTAAACAAAGAAATGTGATTATTCATTATGAATAAGATTTATTTGATTTACTTTTGTTTACGTTTCCACTGTAACCACAATGTCGCAAACAATTGAACAGATGAACCTGGTCTAAACATTTATTTATTAACCACTATCAGAACGCATTTTGGTACTTATTTACTTTGATTCAAAGCCACAAATGAGTGAGCCACTCAGCTTTACGCTGATATACATAGCTTTATGCTGTGAAATAGCCTACTAAATAGGCCAAGACTAAACAAATATATTAGTTTTCCTAAATAAACAAGTACATTTCGTAAATAAATGAAGTAGCTCAGGTCTTGAAAATATGGGCAACTTTTTCCCCCTCCCTATCCTTGTTGGACTCTTTCATTTTTCATGGAAGCAAGATCTTAACTATTTTTTGCTAACTTTCTATTAAAATGTATTAGAGTGAGATTTCTTTCTTTCATGCATGTGTGACATAACTCCAACAGTCCTATTTATTATATAATGTATAAAGATTATTTGGAGACAAAAAAAAACCTGACCTAGTGAGATATACATTGAGGAGACTTAATCAAGCTAGTCGTCTTGACTACTTTCTTGTCTCTTTCTGTTACGACTTTTGTTGAAAAGAGTGGACCAAAGTGCAGCGTGGAAAGTGTTCATGATTTTGATTATCAAAAACCACTCAAACAAAATAACAAACGGAAAACGAAAGCGAACAGTTCTGTCAGGAACAGACACTAAACAGAAAACAAGATCCCATAAAACCCAAAAGGAAAATGACAACTTATATATGATCCCCAATCAGGGACAACGATAGACAGCTGCCCCTGATTGGGAATCAACCACATCAACATAGAAATAAGGAAACTAGAATGCCCACCCTAGTCACACCCTGACCTAACCAAAATAGAGAATAAAAACCTCTATACGGCCACACTTTCTCTCTTGCATCAAAGATTCAGAAAGTATTGATAGGAGACAGAATGTGATCGGATCATCATCAAATTGACCAATGTTGTGATGCAAAACTACTAGTGAAATGTATAGCACTCAGAATCAGAAAGGTTTTACCAGGTATTGTTCATCTTGATCAGACAGGTTTTTTACATGGACGATACATTGGCGACAATATACGACAACTACTAGAAAAAGAAGAAGCAGCCCTGGAATTTATTGGGGCGGTAGGGTGGCCTAATGGTTAGAGCGTTGGACTAGTAACCAAAAGGTTGCAAGTTCATATCCCTGAGCTGACAAGGTACAATTCTGTCATTCTGCCCCTGATCAGGCAGTTAACCCACTGTTCCTAGGCCATCATTGAAAATAAGAATTTGTTCTTAACTGACTTGCCTAGTTAAATAAAGGTAAAATAATGGATTTAGAAAAGAACTATGCTAAAGTAATACTGGAAGTCCTGGATTTTTTCCATTTATCAAATGTGTAAAATAATAAATAGTAGCTACTTCTCAGAGAATTTTGAATTGTCAAGAGGAGTTAAACAAGGGTGTCCGCTGTTACCATAGCTATTCGTTATGGCCATCAAAATGCTAGCTATTAAAATCAGATCCAATAACAACATTAGAGAATTAGAAATCCAAGGCTTATAAACAAAGATGTCGATGTATGCTGATGACTCACTATTTATATTAAGTCCGCAAGTTAGATCTCTGCAATATCTCATTTAAGATCTAGCTAATTGTTCTGGACTAAAACCTAATTATGATAAGTATACAATATTCAATATTAGATCTTAAAAAAATACAACCATTCCATTACCATGCAGTTTACCTATAAAATGGGCTGACGGTGAAGTTAACATACTTTCATTTAACAAAATATATAAATAAGCGCTCCACAATTAATTGCAATAGAATCCTAGTAAAAATCGACATTATCCTGCAACCATGGAGAGGTAAATACCTGTCTATTTATGGAACAATTACACTGATTAACTCCTTAGTCATATCTCACTTTACTCACTTATGGCGCCGCCTACTCCTGATGATTTGTTTTTCAAATCATATGAGCAAATGTATTTTCTTCATTTTATCTGGGATGATAAACCAGACAAGATAAAGCATGCCTATCTATATAATGAATATGCACTGTGTGGGTTGAGATTATTCAATATAAAAGCACTAACCCTCTCTCTAAAAGTTTCAATTATACAAACGTTTTACTGGTATTGCTTGGGGGTGGGGAATGGATGGCAGCTCTCGGGGAACTGTGTGTGTGTGTGGGGGGTGGGGTGGGGGGTGGGGTGGCCAGCCCCCGGAGCTTACATTCTGAGAACATGGTAACCACATTCTGAGAACATGGTAACCACATTCTGGGTAAGTCCTCTTTGACATGAAGGTAATTGTCTCTTGGAAACATTCCTTGTACATCAGGGGAACATTCCTATGAAAACCTTAGTTAATAATCTAATGAGACTCTTAAGGGAACGTTCTATACATTTATGGGAATTCGTTGTTAGCTGGGAAGGGGCAGATTGTCATCTGCTCTTGTTGTGAATGTGTGTTGATGTGTTCTGTTCCCCCCTCCAAATGTCTGGGAATTCATTGTTAGCTGGGAAGGGGCAGATTGTCATCTGCTCTTGTTGTGAATGTGTGTTGATGTGTTCTGTTCCCCCCTCCAGATGTCTGCGACGGGCAGCCTATCACCACGGCGCTCCCTGTACCGTACCCTATCAGACGAGAGTGTGTGTAGCAGCAACAGAAAGGGCTCGTCCTACGCCTCCTCCCATAGCTCCATGCTGGACCAGGCGCTGCCCAATGACATCCTGTTCTCCACCACTCCACCCTATCACGCCACCCTGCCACCACGCATGCCAGGACAGGGGGTCTCCAACCTCAGGAGTAAGTATTGCACAAACACACCCAGACATACAATGGAAATGTGTCTGTCATTAAGGTGCATTAAGACCTGTCACAACCAGCTAATGTTCCCTGAGACTGAACGCTTGAGGCACTCAAACTGAGATGCATGAGTTGGAGAGCTGTGTCCTCACTAGTCTAGACTGACCAGCTGAGAGGAGGAGGTCTCTGACATGAACATGCTCAATCCTCATTAGGACAGCTATAATGTCAGTCACACAGAATGTCCTGTTCACCTGTCAGACCCTGTCTGTCTCTCCTCTCCCTTCCTCAGTTTAATTTCCATATTGGTATTCAGTGCTCTGTTGAGATAAAGAGAATGTCTTTGAAGTGCTGCTGTTCATCCTCTTAGCTGGTTCTTCTCTCTTTACCCTCTTAGCTGGGTCTTCTCTCTTAACCTTCTTAGCTGGTTCTTCTCTCTTAACCTTCTTAGCTGGTTCTTCTCTCTTAACATTCTTAGCTGGTTCTTCTCTCTTAACCTGCTTAGCTGGTTCTTCTCTCTTAACCTTCTTAGCTGTTTCTTCTCTCTTAACCTTCTTAGCTGGTTCTTCTCCCTTAACCTTCTTAGCTGGTTCTTCTCTCTTAACCTGCTTAGCTGGTTCTTCTCTCTTCATCCTCTTAGCTGGTCCTTCTCTCTTAACCTTCTTAGTTGGTTTTTCTCTCTTAACCTTCTTAGCTGGTCCTTCTCTCTTCATCCTCTTAGCTGGTTCTTCTCTCTTTGCCCTCTTAGCTGGTTCTTCTCTCTTAACCTTCTTAGCTGGTTCTTCTCTCTTAACCTTCTTAGCTGGTTCTTCTCTCTTAACGCTCTTAGCTGTCTCTTTTCCTGTTGCCTTCTCGTAACTGTCATGCCTGATGGATGCCTGATTGTTGTGAAGGGTAGCTGTTACGAGCTCTCTCTTCTCTCTATCTTTCTCATCCACACTAAAACCTACCAATTTGGTAAATAGTTGATCACTCTGAGTCTGAGAGACTCAAATTGGAGGGAGGGAATTATCTCTCTCTCTCTCTCTCTCTCACTCTCTTGCTCGCTCTCCCTCTCCCTCTCCTGTCATTTTCAAAGTCTTCTCTGTGAAATAAGAGCCTTTATATTGCATTCCCTGTCTGTCAAGGAGAGTGCTGAAAGAGAGGGAGAGAGCAAGCAAGAGAGAGAGACAAAGAGATAGGGAGGGAGAGGGAGAGATAGTGACCAAGGAGAGAGAGGAGGGAAGAGAGAGAGACAGAAAGAGAGAGAGAGAGGAGAGAAGGGGAGAGAGAGAGGAGAGAAGGGAAGAGAGAGAGAGAGGGAGAGAGAGAGAGAGAGAGAGAGGAGGGAAGAGAGAGAGAGAGGGAGAGAGAGAGAGAGAGGAGGAAAGAGAGAGAGAGAGAGAGGGAGAGAGAGAGAGAGAGAGAGGAGGGAAGAGAGAGAGAGGGAGAGAGAGAGAGAGAGGAGGGAAGAGAGAGAGAGAGAGAGAGAGAGAGAGAGAGAGAGAGAGAGAGAGAGAGAGAGAGAGAGAGAGAGAGAGAGAGAGAGAGAGAGAGAGAGAGAGGAGAGGAGGGAAGAGAGAGAGAGAGGGAGAGAGAGAAAGGCAGTGGAATAGTGGAAGTGAAAGGATAGGGAGGGAGAGTACAACCTAAAACACCAAATAATGAATGCAGAGCAAAATTAGACCGATACCTGCTGATTATCAAAATCCAGAAACGAGTCGTTAAATTCTACAACCACCTAAAAGGAAGTAATTCCCAAACTTTCCATAACAAATCCATCCCCTACAGAGAGATTAACATAGACACATATTGCTTAGAGTCCCCTAAGCAATCTGGTCCTGGGGCTCTGTTCACAAACACAAACACACCCCACAGAGCCCCAGGACAGCAACACAATTAGACCCAACCAAATCACGAGAAATCAAAAAGATAATTACTTGACACATTGGAATGTAAAACTAGAATGAGCAAACTTGAATGTTATTTGGCCCTAAACAGAGAGTACACAGTGTCAGAATACCTGACCACTGTGACTGACCCAAACTTAAGGAAAGCTTTGACTATGTACAGACTCAGTGAGCATAGCCTTGCTATTGAGAAAGGCCGCCGTAGGCAGACATGACTCTCAAGAGAAGACAGGCTATGTGCTCACTGCCCACAAAATGAGGTGGAAACTGAGCTGCACTTCCTAACCTCCTTCCAAATGTATGACCATATTAGAGACACATATTTCCCTCAATTACACAGATCCACAAAGAATTAGAAAACAAACCCGATTTTGGTGAAATACCACAGTATGTCACACAGCAGTAAGATTTGTGACCTGTTGCTACAAGAAAAGGGCAACCAGTGAAGAATAAACATCATTGTAAATACAACCCATATTTATGTTATTTATTTTCCCTTTTGTACTTGAACTTTGTGCACATGGTTACAACACTGTATATAGACATAATATGACATTTGAAATGTCTCTATTCCTTTGGAACCTTTATGAGTGTAATGTTTAATTTTGGATTGTTTTTCTGTTTGACTTGCTTTGGCAATGTAAACATATGCATAAAGCCCCTTGAATTGAACGAAAGGGGTTGTTGATTGAGACATGAAGACATCCAGTGAGACAAGCCATTTATTACCCTTCAGACGGCTTCTTCAGTGGAGAGAGGAGAGATGTTGTAATGCTCACTTGGTCTTGGGTACGTCTCCCAGCCAAGGACACTGGGTCTTGTGGACGTCTCCTAGCCAAGGACACTGGGTCTTGTGGAGGGCTCCTTGCCAAGGATGCAGGGTCTTGTGGAGGGCTCTTAGCCAAGGACACTGGGTCTTGTGGAGGGCTCCTTGCCAAGGATGCAGGGTCTTGTGGAGGGCTCTTAGCCAAGGACACTGGGTCTTGTGGAGGGCTCCTAGCCAAGGACACTGGGTCTTGTGGAGGGCTCCTTGCTAAGGACACTGGGTCTTGGGTACGGCTCCTAGCCAAGGACACTGGGTCTTGGGTATGGCACCTAGCCAAGGACACTGAGTCTTGTGTATGGCACCTAGCCAAGGACACTGAGTCTTGTGTATGGCTCCTAGCCAAGGAGACTGGGTCTTGTGTACGTCACCTAGCCAAGGACACTGGGTCTTGGGTAGGGCTCCTAGCCAAGGACACTGGGTCTTGTGTACGTCTCCTAGCCAAGGACACTGGGTCTTGTGGAGGGCTCCTTGCCAAGGATGCAGGGTCTTGTGGAGGGCTCTTAGCCAAGGACACTGGGTCTTGTGGAGGGCTCCTAGCCAAGGACACTGGGTCTTGTGGAGGGCTCCTTGCCAAGGACACTGGGTCTTGGGTACGGCTCCTAGCCAAGGACACTGGGTCTTGGGTATGGCACCTAGCCAAGGACACTGAGTCTTGTGTATGGCACCTAGCCAAGGACACTGAGTCTTGTGTATGGCTCCTAGCCAAGGAGACTGGGTCTTGTGTACGTCACCTAGCCAAGGACACTGGGTCTTGGGTAGGGCTCCTAGCCAAGGACACTGGGTCTTGTGTACGTCTCCTAGCCAAGGACACTGGGTCTTGTTTGGTCTTTCTTACAAGGTTTAGTGAACTTATTGACACAACAGTTGTTCCTGTCATTGGTTATAAGGGCCTTCTCCAGGAAGGCCTGTTATACATTTTCTCTGGTTCTGTGCTAGAGATACATTCATTTGGATTAATCTAAACATTTCCTGAAGTCAAAGACCATGTGTGTGCTGGTCATTGACCTGCCTGTCTTCTCTCCCTCTCTCTCTCGAGATGAGTTCTGGTTCTCTGACGGCTCGCTGGCTGACAGGTCAAAGTTCAACGACCCTGGTCTCATGCCCCTCCCTGACTCCGCCTCCGGACTCGACTGGTCACACCTGGTGGACGCTGCACGCACTTTCGAAGGTAAGAAACTGGGGAGTGTGTGTGTGTATGTGCATTAGCGTCTGTGTGATAGTGAGCATGTGTGTTGCCGCCACTGTTTGATATTGTAGCTGCTTTGTGTTAGTCTCGCTCCTCTCTCCTTCCCACTACACTTCCAATCTGCTGCTTTGTGTTAGTCTCGCTCCTTTCTCCTTCCCACTACACTTCCAATCTGCTGCTTTGTGTTAGTCTCGCTCCTCTCTCCTTCCCACTACACTTCCAATCTGCTGCTTTGTGTTAGTCTCGCTCCTCTCTCCTTCCCACTACACTTCCAATCTGTTGCTTTGTGTTAGTCGTTCTCCTCTCTCCTTCCCACTACACTTCCAATCTGCTGCTTTGTGTTAGTCTCGCTCCTCTCTCCTTCCCACTACACTTCCAATCTGCTGCTTTGTGTTAGTCTCGCTCCTCTCTCCTTCCCACTACACTATCAATCTGTTGCGTTGTGTTAGTCTCGCTCCTCTCTACTTCCCACAACACTTCCAATCTGCTGTTTTGTGTTAGTCTCGCTCCTCTCTCCTTCCCACTACACTTCCAATCTGCTGCTTTGTGTTAGTCGTTCTCCTCTCTCCTTCCCACTACACTTCCAATCTGCTGCTTTGTGTTAGTCGTTCTCCTCTCTCCTTCCCACTACACTTCCAATCTGTTGCTTTGTGTTAGTCTTGCTCCTTTCTCCTTCCCACTACACTTCCAATCTGTTGCTTTGTGTTAGTCGTTCTCCTCTCTCCTTCCCACTACACTTCCAATCTGCTGTTTTGTGTTAGTCTCGCTCCTCTCTCCTTCCCACTACACTTCCAATCTGTTGCTTTGTGTTAGTCTCGCTCCTCTCTACTTCCCACTACACTTCCAATCTGCTACTTTGTGTTAGTCTCGCTCCTCTCTCCTTCCCACTACACTTCCAATCTGCTGTTTTGTGTTAGTCTCGCTCCTCTCTCCTTCCCACTACACTTCCAATCTGTTGCTTTGTGTTAGTCTCGCTCCTCTCTCCTTCCCACTACACTTCCAATCTTCTGCTTTGTGTTAGTCTCGCTCCTCTCTCCTTCCCACTACACCTCCAATCTGCTGTTTTGTGTTCGTCGTTCTCCTCTCTCCTTCCCACTACACTTCCAATCTGTTGTTTTGTGTTAGTCGTTCTCCTCTCTCCTTCCCACTACACTTCCAATCTGTTGCTTTGTGTTAGTCATTCTCCTCTCTCCTTCCCACTACACTTCCAATCTGCTGCTTTGTGTTAGTCGTTATCCTCTCTCCTTCCCACTACACTTCCAATCTGTTGCTTTGTGTTAGTCTCGCTCCTCTCTCCTTCCCACTACACTTCCAACCAGTTGCTTTGTGTTAGTCTCGCTCCTCTCTCCTTCCCACTACACTTCCAATCTGTTGCTTTGTGTTAGTCATTCTCCTCTCTCCTTCCCACTACACTTCCAATCTGCTGCTTTGTGTTAGTCGTTCTCCTCTCTCCTTCCCACTACACTTCCAATCTGTTGCTTTGTGTTAGTCTCGCTCCTCTCTCCTTCCCACTACACTTCCAACCAGTAGCTTTGTGTTAGTCTCGCTCCTCTCTCCTTCCCACTACACTTCCAATCTGCTGCTTTGTGTTAGTCTCGCTCCTCTCTCCTTCCCACTACACTTCCAATCTGCTCATTTGTGTTAGTCTCGCTCCTCTCTCCTTCCCACTATACTTCCAATCTGTTGCTTTGTGTTAGTCATTCTCCTCTCTCCTTCCCACTACACTTCCAATCTATTGCTTTGTGTTAGTCGTTCTCCTCTCTCCTTCCCACTACACTTCCAATCTGTTGCTTTGTGTTAGTCTCGCTCCTTTCTCCTTCCCACTACACTTCCAATCTGCTGTTTTGTGTTAGTCTCGCTCCTCTCTCCATCCCACTACACTTCCAATCTGTTGCTTTGTGTTAGTCTCGCTCCTCTCTCCTTCCCACTACACTTCCAATCTGCTGCTTTGTGTTAGTCTCGCTCCTCTCTCCTTCCCACTACACCTCCAATCTGTTGTTTTGTGTTCGTCGTTCTCCTCTCTCCTTCCCACTACACTTCCAATCTGTTGTTTTGTGTTAGTCGTTCTCCTCTCTCCTTCCCACTACACTTCCAATCTGTTGCTTTGTGTTAGTCATTCTCCTCTCTCCTTCCCACTACACTTCCAATCTGCTGCTTTGTGTTAGTCGTTATCCTCTCTCCTTCCCACTACACTTCCAATCTGTTGCTTTGTGTTAGTCTCGCTCCTCTCTCCTTCCCACTACACTTCCAACCAGTTGCTTTGTGTTAGTCTCGCTCCCCTCTCCTTCCCACTACACTTCCAATCTGTTGCTTTGTGTTAGTCATTCTCCTCTCTCCTTCCCACTACACTTCCAATCTGCTGCTTTGTGTTAGTCGTTATCCTCTCTCCTTCCTACTACACTTCCAATCTGTTGCTTTGTGTTAGTCTCGCTCCTCTCTCCTTCCCACTACACTTCCAACCAGTTGCTTTGTGTTAGTCTCGCTCCTCTCTCCTTCCCACTATACTTCCAATCTGCTGCTTTGTGTTAGTCATTCTCCTCTCTCCTTCCCACTACACTTCCAATCTATTGCTTTGTGTTAGTAGTTCTCCTCTCTCCTTCCCACTACACTTCCAATCTGTTGCTTTGTGTTAGTCTCGCTCCTTTCTCCTTCCCACTACACTTCCAATCTGCTGTTTGTGTTAGTCTTGCTCCTCTCTCCATCCCACTACACTTCCAATCTGTTGCTTTGTGTTAGTCTCGCTCCTCTCTCCTTCCCACTACACCTCCAATCTGCTGCTTTGTGTTAGTCTTGCTCCTCTCTCCTTCCCACTACACCTCCAATCTGCTGTTTTGTGTTCGTCGTTCTCCTCTCTCCTTCCCACTACACTTCCAATCTGTTGTTTTGTGTTAGTCGTTCTCCTCTCTCCTTCCCACTAAACTTCCAATCTGTTTGCTTTGTGTTAGTCGTTCTACTGTCTCCTTCCACCTACACTTCCAATCTGTTGCTTTGTGTTAGTCTCGCTCCTCTCTACTTCCCACTACACTTCCAATCTGTTGCTTTGTGTTAGTCTCGCTCCTCTCTCCTTCCCACTACACTTCCAATCTGTTGCTTTGTGTTAGTCTCGCTCCTCTCTCCTTCCCACTACACTTCCAATCTGTTGCTTTGTGTTAGTCATTCTCCTCTCTCCTTCCCACTACACTTCCAATCTGTTGCTTTGTGTTAGTCGTTCTCCTCTCTCCTTCCCACTACACTTCCAATCTGCTGCTTTGTGTTAGTCGTTCTCCTCTCTCCTTCCCACTACACTTCCAATCTGTTGCTTTGTGTTAGTCTTCTCCTCTCTCCTTCCCACTACACTTCCAATCTGTTGCTTTGTGTTAGTCTCGCTCCTCTCTCCTTCCCACTACACTTCCAATCTGCTGCTTTGTGTTAGTCTCGCTCCTCTCTCCTTCCCACTACACTTCCAATCTGCTGCTTTGTGTTAGTCTCGCTCCTCTCTCCTTCCCACTACACTTCCAATCTGTTGCTTTGTGTTAGTCTTCTCCTCTCTCCTTCCCACTACACTTCCAATCTGTTGCTTTGTGTTAGTCGTTCTCCTCTCTCCTTCCCACTACACTTCCAATCTGCTGCTTTGTGTTAGTCTTCTCCTCTCTCCTTCCCACTACACTTCCAATCTGTTGCTTTGTGTTAGTCTCGCTCCTCTCTCCTTCCCACTACACTTCCAATCTGCTGCTTTGTGTTAGTCTCGCTCCTCTCTCCTTCCCACTACACTTCCAATCTGCTGCTTTGTGTTAGTCTCGCTCCTCTCTCCTTCCCACTACACTTCCAATCTGTTGCTTTGTGTTAGTCGTTCTCCTCTCTCCTTCCCACTACACTTCCAATCTGCTGCTTTGTGTTAGTCGTTCTCCTCTCTCCTTCCCACTACACTTCCAATCTGTTGCTTTGTGTTAGTCTCGCTCCTCTCTCCTTCCCACTACACTTCCAATCTGTTGCTTTGTGTTAGTCTCGCTCCTCTCTCCTTCCCACTACACTTCCAATCTGCTGCTTTGTGTTAGTCTCGCTCCTCTCTCCTTCCCACTACACTTCCAATCTGTTGCTTTGTGTTAGTCTCGCTCCTCTCTCCTTCCCACTACACTTCCAATCTGTTGCTTTGTGTTAGTCTCGCTCCTCTCTCCTTCCCACTACACTTCCAATCTGCTGCTTTGTGTTAGTCGTTCTCCTCTCTCCTTCCCACTACACTTCCAATCTGTTGCTTTGTGTTAGTCGTTCTCCTCTCTCCTTCCCACTACACTTCCAATCTGCTGCTTTGTGTTAGTCTCGCTCCTCTCTCCTTCCCACTACACTTCCAATCTGTTGCTTTGTGTTAGTCTCGCTCCTCTCTCCTTCCCACTACACTTCCAATCTGTTGCTTTGTGTTAGTCGTTCTCCTCTCTCCTTCCCACTACACTTCCAATCTGTTGCTTTGTGTTAGTCGTTCTCCTCTCTCCTTCCCACTACACTTCCAATCTGCTGCTTTGTGTTAGTCGTTCTCCTCTCTCCTTCCCACTACACTTCCAATCTGTTGCTTTGTGTTAGTCTCGCTCCTCTCTCCTTCCCACTACACTTCCAATCTGTTGCTTTGTGTTAGTCTCGCTCCTCTCTCCTTCCCACTACACTTCCAATCTGTTGCTTTGTGTTAGTCTTCTCCTCTCTCCTTCCCACTACACTTCCAATCTGCTGCTTTGTGTTAGTCGTTCTCCTCTCTCCTTCCCACTACACTTCCAATCTGTTGCTTTGTGTTAGTCTCGCTCCTCTCTCCTTCCCACTACACTTCCAATCTGTTGCTTTGTGTTAGTCTCGCTCCTCTCTCCTTCCCACTACACTTCCAATCTGCTGCTTTGTGTTAGTCTCGCTCCTCTCTCCTTCCCACTACACTTCCAATCTGCTGCTTTGTGTTAGTCTCGCTCCTCTCTCCTTCCCACTACACTTCCAATCTGTTGCTTTGTGTTAGTCTTCTCCTCTCTCCTTCCCACTACACTTCCAATCTGTTGCTTTGTGTTAGTCGTTCTCCTCTCTCCTTCCCACTACACTTCCAATCTGTTGCTTTGTGTTAGTCTCGCTCCTCTCTCCTTCCCACTACACTTCCAATCTGCTGCTTTGTGTTAGTCTCGCTCCTCTCTCCTTCCCACTACACTTCCAATCTGTTGCTTTGTGTTAGTCTCGCTCCTCTCTCCTTCCCACTACACTTCCAATCTGCTGCTTTGTGTTAGTCTCGCTCCTCTCTCCTTCCCACTACACTTCCAATCTGTTGCTTTGTGTTAGTCGTTCTCCTCTCTCCTTCCCACTACACTTCCAATCTGTTGCTTTGTGTTAGTCGTTCTCCTCTCTCCTTCCCACTACACTTCCAATCTGTTGCTTTGTGTTAGTCTTCTCCTCTCTCCTTCCCACTACACTTCCAATCTGCTGCTTTGTGTTAGTCTTCTCCTCTCTCCTTCCCACTACACTTCCAATCTGTTGCTTTGTGTGATAGTCTCGCTCCTCTCTCCTTCCCACTACACTTCCAATCTGTTGCTTTGTGTTAGTCTTCTCCTCTCTCCTTCCCACTACACTTCCAATCTGCTGCTTTGTGTTAGTCGTTCTCCTCTCTCCTTCCCACTACACTTCCAATCTGTTGCTTTGTGTTAGTCTCGCTCCTCTCTCCTTCCCACTACACTTCCAATCTGTTGCTTTGTGTTAGTCTCGCTCCTCTCTCCTTCCCACTACACTTCCAATCTGCTGCTTTGTGTTAGTCGTTCTCCTCTCTCCTTCCCACTACACTTCCATATCATGTTGCTTTAGTGTAGTCAGTTCTCCCTCTCTCCTTCCCACTACACTTCCAGATCTGTTGCTTTGTGTTCGTTCTCGCTCCTTCTCCTTCCCACTACACTTCCAATCTGCTGCTTTTGGTTAGTCTTGCTCCTCTCTCCTTCCCCACTACACTTCCAATCTGTGCTTTTGTGTTAGTCCGCTCCCTGCCTCTCCTTCCCACCTACACCTTCCAATCTGCTGCGTTGTGTTAGTCTCGCTCCTCTCTCCTTCCACTACACTCCAATCTGCTGTTTTGTGTAGTCGTTCTCCTCTCTCCTTCCCACTACACTTCCAATCTGTTGTTTTGTGTTAGTCGTTCTCCTCTCTCCTTCCCACTAAACTTCCAATCTGTTGCTTTGTGTTAGTCGTTCTACTGTCTCCTTCCACCTACACTTCCAATCTGTTGCTTTGTGTTAGTCTCGCTCCTCTCTACTTCCCACTACACTTCCAATCTGTTGCTTTGTGTTAGTCTCGCTCCTCTCTCCTTCCCACTACACTTCCAATCTGTTGCTTTGTGTTAGTCTCGCTCCTCTCTCCTTCCCACTACACTTCCAATCTGTTGCTTTGTGTTAGTCATTCTCCTCTCTCCTTCCCACTACACTTCCAATCTGTTGCTTTGTGTTAGTCGTTCTCCTCTCTCCTTCCCACTACACTTCCAATCTGCTGCTTTGTGTTAGTCGTTCTCCTCTCTCCTTCCCAATACACTTCCAATCTGTTGCTTTGTGTTAGTCTCGCTCCTTTCTCCTTCCCACTACACTTCCAATCTGTTGCTTTGTGTTAGTCTCGCTCCTCTCTACTTCCCACTACACTTCCAATCTGCTGTTTTGTGTTAGTCTCACTCCTCTCTCCTTCCCACTACACTTCCAATCTGCTGCTTTGTGTTAGTCTCGCTCCTCTCTCCTTCCCACTACACTTCCAATCTGCTCATTTGTGTTAGTCTCGCTCCTCTCTCCTTCCCACTACACTTCCAATCTGTTGCTTTGTGTTAGTCTCGCTCCTCTCTCCTTCCCACTACACTTCCAACCAGTAGCTTTGTGTTAGTCTCGCTCCTCTCTCCTTCCCACTACACTTCCAATCTGCTGCTTTGTGTTAGTCTCGCTCCTCTCTCCTTCCCACTACACTTCCAATCTGCTCATTTGTGTTAGTCTCGCTCCTCTCTCCTTCCCACTATACTTCCAATCTGTTGCTTTGTGTTAGTCATTCTCCTCTCTCCTTCCCACTACACTTCCAATCTATTGCTTTGTGTTAGTCGTTCTCCTCTCTCCTTCCCACTACACTTCCAATCTGTTGCTTTGTGTTAGTCTCGCTCCTTTCTCCTTCCCACTACACTTCCAATCTGCTGTTTTGTGTTAGTCTCGCTCCTCTCTCCATCCCACTACACTTCCAATCTGTTGCTTTGTGTGATAGTCTCGCTCCTCTCTCCTTCCCACTACACTTCCAATCTGCTGCTTTGTGTTAGTCTCGCTCCTCTCTCCTTCCCACTACACCTCCAATCTGTTGTTTTGTGTTCGTCGTTCTCCTCTCTCCTTCCCACTACACTTCCAATCTGTTGTTTTGTGTTAGTCGTTCTCCTCTCTCCTTCCCACTACACTTCCAATCTGTTGCTTTGTGTTAGTCGTTCTCCTGTCTCCTTCCCACTACACTTCCAATCTGCTGTTTTGTGTTAGTCTCGCTCCTCTCTCCTTCCCACTACACTTCCAACCAGTTGCTTTGTGTTAGTCTCGCTCCTCTCTCCTTCCCACTACACTTCCAATCTGCTGCTTTGTGTTAGTCTCGCTCCTCTCTCCTTCCCACTACACCTCCAATCTGCTGTTTTGTGTTCGTCGTTCTCCTCTCTCCTTCCCACTACACTTCCAATCTGTTGTTTTGTGTTAGTCGTTCTCCTCTCTCCTTCCCACTACACTTCCAATCTGTTGCTTTGTGTTAGTCATTCTCCTCTCTCCTTCCCACTACACTTCCAATCTGCTGCTTTGTGTTAGTCGTTATCCTCTCTCCTTCCCACTACACTTCCAATCTGTTGCTTTGTGTTAGTCTCGCTCCTCTCTCCTTCCCACTACACTTCCAATCTGTTGCTTTGTGTTAGTCTCGCTCCTCTCTCCTTCCCACTACACTTCCAATCTGCTGCTTTGTGTTAGTCTCACTCCTCTCTCCTTCCCACTACACTTCCAATCTGTTGCTTTGTGTTAGTCGTTCTCCTGTCTCTTTCCCACTACACTTCCAATCTGCTGCTTTGTGTTAGTCGTTACCCTCTCTACTTCCCACTACACTTCCAATCTGTTGCTTTGTGTTAGTCTCGCTCCTCTCTCCTTCCCACTACACTTCCAATCTGCAGCTTTGTGTTAGTCTCACTCCTCTCTCCTTCCCACTACACTTCCAATCTGTTGCTTTGTGTTAGTCATTCTCCTCTCTCCTTCCCACTACACTTCCAATCTGTTGCTTTGTGTTAGTCGTTCTCCTCTCTCCTTCCCACTACACTTCCAATCTGCTGCTTTGTGTTAGTCGTTCTCCTCTCTCCTTCCCACTACACTTCCAATCTGTTGCTTTGTGTTAGTCTCGCTCCTCTCTCCTTCCCACTACACTTCCAATCTGCTGCTTTGTGTTAGTCTCGCTCCTCTCTCCTTCCCACTACAACTCCAATCTGCTGTTTTGTGTTAGTCTCACTCCTCTCTCCTTCCCACTACACTTCCAATCTGTTGCTTTGTGTTAGTCGTTCTCCTCTCTCCTTCCCACTACACTTCCAATCTGCTGCTTTGTGTTAGTCGTTCTCCTCTCTCCTTCCCACTACACTTCCAATCTGTTGCTTTGTGTTAGTCTCGCTCCTTTCTCCTTCCCACTACACTTCCAATCTGTTGCTTTGTGTTAGTCTCGCTCCTCTCTACTTCCCACTACACTTCCAATCTGCTGTTTGTGTTAGTCTCACTCCTCTCTCCTTCCCACTACACTTCTCAATCTGTTGCTTTGTGTTAGTCTCGCTCCTCTCTCCTTCCCACTACACTTCCAATCTGCTGCTTTGTGTTAGTCTCGCTCCTCTCTCCTTCCCACTACACCTCCAATCTGCTGTTTTGTGTTCGTCGTTCTCCTCTCTCCTTCCCACTACACTTCCAATCTGTTGTTTTGTTTTAGTCGTTCTCCTCTCTCCTTCCCACTACACTTCCAATCTGCTGTTTTGTGTTAGTCTCGCTCCTCTCTCCTTCCCACTACACTTCCAATCTGTTGCTTTGTGTTAGTCTCGCTCCTCTCTCCTTCCCACTACACTTCCAATCTGTTGCTTTGTGTTAGTCATTCTCCTCTCTCCTTCCCACTACACTTCCAATCTGTTGCTTTGTGTTTGTCGTTCTCCTCTCTCCTTCCCACTACACTTCCAATCTGCTGCTTTGTGTTAGTCGTTCTCCTCTCTCCTTCCCACTACACTTCCAATCTGTTGCTTTGTGTTAGTCTCGCTCCTTTCTCCTTCCCACTACACTTCCAATCTGTTGCTTTGTGTTAGTCTCGCTCCTCTCTACTTCCCACTACACTTCCAATCTGCTGTTTTGTGTTAGTCTCACTCCTCTCTCCTTCCCACTACACTTCCAATCTGTTGCTTTGTGTTAGTCTCGCTCCTCTCTCCTTCCCACTACACTTCCAATCTGCTGCTTTGTGTTAGTCGTTCTCCTCTCTCCTTCCCACTACACTTCCAATCTGCTGCTTTGTGTTAGTCGTTCTCCTCTCTCCTTCCCACTACACTTCCAATCTGTTGCTTTGTGTTAGTCTCGCTCCTTTCTCCTTCCCACTACACTTCCAATCTGTTGCTTTGTGTTAGTCTCGCTCCTCTCTACTTCCCACTACACTTCCAATCTGCTGTTTTGTGTTAGTCTCACTCTTCTTTCCTTCCCACTACACTTCCAATCTGTTGCTTTGTGTTAGTCTCGCTCCTCTCTCCTTCCCACTACACCTCCAATCTGCTGTTTTGTGTTCGTCGTTCTCCTCTCTCCTTCCCACTACACTTCCAATCTGTTGTTTTGTGTTAGTCGTTCTCCTCTCTCCTTCCCACTACACTTCCAATCTGCTGTTTTGTGTTAGTCTCGCTCCTCTCTCCTTCCCACTACACTTCCAATCTGTTGCTTTGTGTTAGTCTCGCTCCTCTCTCCTTCCCACTACACTTCCAATCTGTTGCTTTGTGTTAGTCATTCTCCTCTCTCCTTCCCACTAAACTTCCAATCTGTTGCTTTGTGTTTGTCGTTCTCCTCTCTCCTTCCCACTACACTTCCAATCTGCTGCTTTGTGTTAGTCGTTCTCCTCTCTCCTTCCCACTACACTTCCAATCTGTTGCTTTGTGTTAGTCTCGCTCCTTTCTCCTTCCCACTACACTTCCAATCTGTTGCTTTGTGTTAGTCTCGCTCCTCTCTCCTTCCCACTACACTTCCAATCTGCTGCTTTGTGTTAGTCTCGCTCCTCTCTCCTTCCCACTACACCTCCAATCTGCTGTTTTGTGTTCGTCGTTCTCCTCTCTCCTTCCCACTACACTTCCAATCTGCTGCTTTGTGTTAGTCGTTCTCCTCTCTCCTTCCCACTACAATTCCAATCTGCTGTTTTGTGTTAGTCGCGCTCCTCTCTCCTTCCCACTACACTTCCAATCTGTTGCTTTGTGTTAGTCATTCTCCTCTCTCCTTCCCACTACACTTCCAATCTGTTGCTTTGTGTTCGTCGTTCTCCTCTCTCCTTCCCACTACACTTCCAATCTGCAGCTTTGTGTTAGTCGTTCTCCTCTCTCCTTCCCACTACACTTCCAATCTGCTGTTTTGTGTTAGTCTCGCTCCTCTCTCCTTCCCACTACACTTCCAATCTGTTGCTTTGTGTTAGTCTCGCTCCTCTCTCCTTCCCACTACACTTCCAATCTGTTGCTTTGTGTTAGTCTCGCTCCTCTCTCCTTCCCACTACAACTCCAATCTGCTGTTTTGTGTTAGTCATTCTCCTCTCTCCTTCCCACTACACTTCCAATCTGTTGCTTTGTGTTAGTCGTTCTCCTCTCTCCTTCCCACTACACTTCCAATCTGCTGCTTTGTGTTAGTCGTTCTCCTCTCTCCTTCCCACTACACTTCCAATCTGTTGCTTTGTGTTAGTCTCGCTCCTTTCTCCTTCCCACTACACTTCCAATCTGTTGCTTTGTGTTAGTCTCGCTCCTCTCTACTTCCCACTACACTTCCAATCTGCTGTTTTGTTTTAGTCTCACTCCTCTCTCCTTCCCACTACACTTCCAATCTGTTGCTTTGTGTTAGTCTCGCTCCTCTCTCCTTCCCAATACACTTCCAATCTGCTGCTTTGTGTTAGTCTCGCTCCTCTCTCCTTCCCACTACACCTCCAATCTGCTGTTTTGTGTTCGTCGTTCTCCTCTCTCCTTCCCACTACACTTCCAATCTGTTGTTTTGTGTTAGTCGTTCTCCTCTCTCCTTCCCACTACACTTCCAATCTGCTGTTTTGTGTTAGTCTCGCTCCTCTCTCCTTCCCACTACACTTCCAATCTGTTGCTTTGTGTTAGTCTCGCTCCTCTCTCCTTCCCACTACACTTCCAATCTGTTGTTTTGTGTTAGTCGTTCTCCTCTCTCCTTCCCACTACACTTCCAATCTGTTGCTTTGTGTTTGTCGTTCTCCTCTCTCCTTCCCACTACACTTCCAATCTGCTGCTTTGTGTTAGTCGTTCTCCTCTCTCCTTCCCACTACACTTCCAATCTGTTGCTTTGTGTTAGTCTCGCTCCTTTCTCGTTCCCACTACACTTCCAATCTGTTGCTTTGTGTTAGTCTCGCTCCTCTCTACTTCCCACTACACTTCCAATCTGCTGTTTTGTGTTAGTCTCACTCCTCTCTCCTTCCCACTACACTTCCAATCTGTTGCTTTGTGTTAGTCTCGCTCCTCTCTCCTTCCCACTACACTTCCAATCTGATGCTTTGTGTTAGTCTCGCTCCTCTCTCCTTCCCACTACACCTCCAATCTGCTGTTTTGTGTTCGTCGTTCTCCTCTCTCCTTCCCACTACACTTCCAATCTGCTGCTTTGTGTTAGTCGTTCTCCTCTCTCCTTCCCACTACAATTCCAATCTGCTGTTTTGTGTTAGTCTCGCTCCTCTCTCCTTCCCACTACACTTCCAATCTGTTGCTTTGTGTTAGTCATTCTCCTCTCTCCTTCCCACTACACTTCCAATCTGTTGCTTTGTGTTAGTCGTTCTGCTCTCTCCTTCCCACTACACTTCCAGTCTGCTGCTTTGTGTTAGTCGTTCTCCTCTCTCCTTCCCACTACACTTCCAATCTGTTGCTTTGTGTTAGTCGTTCTCCTCTCTCCTTCCCACTACACTTCCAATCTGCTGTTTTGTGTTAGTCTCGCTCCTCTCTCCTTCCCACTACACTTCCAATCTGTTGCTTTGTGTTAGTCATTCTCCTCTCTCCTTCCCACTACACTTCCAATCTGTTGCTTTGTGTTAGTCGTTCTGCTCTCTCCTTCCCACTACACTTCCAGTCTGCTGCTTTGTGTTAGTCGTTCTCCTCTCTCCTTCCCACTACACTTCCAATCTGTTGCTTTGTGTTAGTCGTTCTCCTCTCTCCTTCCCACTACACTTCCAATCTGCTGTTTTGTGTTAGTCTCGCTCCTCTCTCCTTCCCACTACACTTCCAATCTGTTGCTTTGTGTTAGTCTCGCTCCTCTCTCCTTCCCACTACACTTCCAATCTGTTGCTTTGTGTTAGTCTCGCTCCTCTCTCCTTCCCACTACACTTCCAATCTGCTGCTTTGTGTTAGTCTCGCTCCTCTCTCCTTCCCACTACACTTCCAATCTGCTCATTTGTGTTAGTCTCGCTCCTCTCTCCTTCCCACTATACTTCCAATCTGTTGCTTTGTGTTAGTCATTCTCCTCCCTCTCCTTCCCACTACACTTCCAATCTATTGCTTTGTGTTAGTCGTTCTCCTCTCTCCTTCCCACTACACTTCCAATCTGTTGCTTTGTGTTAGTCTCGCTCCTTTCTCCTTCCCACTACACTTCCAATCTGTCGCTTTGTGTTAGTCTCGCTCCTCTCTACTTCCCACTACACTTCCAATCTGCTGTTTTGTGTTAGTCTCGCTCCTCTCTCCTTCCCACTACACTTCCAATCTGTTGCTTTGTGTTAGTCTCGCTCCTCTCTCCTTCCCACTACACTTCCAATCTGCTGCTTTGTGTTAGTCTCGCTCCTCTCTCCTTCCCACTACACCTCCAATCTGCTGTTTTGTGTTCGTCGTTCTCCTCTCTCCTTCCCACTACACTTCCAATCTGTTGTTTTGTTTTAGTCGTTCTCCTCTCTCCTTCCCACTACACTTCCAATCTGTTGCTTTGTGTTAGTCGTTCTCCTGTCTCCTTCCCACTACAATTCCAATCTGCTGCTTTGTGTTAGTCGTTACCCTCTCTACTTCCCACTACACTTCCAATCTGTTGCTTTGTGTTAGTCTCGCTCCTCTCTCCTTCCCACTACACTTCCAATCTGTTGCTTTGTGTTAGTTTCGCTCCTCTCTCCTTCCCACTACACTTCCAATCTGTTGCTTTGTGTTAGTCATTCTCCTCTCTCCTTCCCACTACACTTCCAATCTGTTGCTTTGTGTTAGTCGTTCTCCTCTCTCCTTCCCACTACACTTCCAATCTGCTGCTTTGTGTTAGTCGTTCTCCTCTCTCCTTCCCACTACACTTCCAATCTGCTGCTTTGTGTTAGTCGTTCTCCTCTCTCCTTCCCACTACACTTCCAATCTGTTGCTTTGTGTTAGTCGTTCTGCTCTCTCCTTCCCACTACACTTCCAATCTGCTGCTTTGTGTTAGTCGTTCTCCTCTCTCCTTCCCACTACACTTCCAATCTGTTGCTTTGTGTTAGTCTCGCTCCTTTCTCCTTCCCACTACACTTCCAATCTGTTGCTTTGTGTTAGTCTCGCTCCTCTCTACTTCCCACTACACTTCCAATCTGCTGTTTTGTGTTAGTCTCGCTCCTCTCTCCTTCCCACTACACTTCCAATCTGTTGCTTTGTGTTAGTCTCGCTCCTCTCTCCTTCCCACTACACTTCCAATCTGCTGCTTTGTGTTATTCTCGCTCCTCTCTCCTTCCCACTACACCTCCAATCTGCTGTTTTGTGTTCGTTGTTCTCCTCTCTCCTTCCCACTACACTTCCAATCTGTTGTTTTGTGTTAGTCGTTCTCCTCTCTCCTTCCCACTACACTTCCAATCTGCTGTTTTGTGTTAGTCTCGCTCCTCTCTCCTTCCCACTACACTTCCAATCTGTTGCTTTGTGTTAGTCTCGCTCCTCTCTCCTTCCCACTACACTTCCAATCTGCTGCTTTGTGTTAGTCTCGCTCCTCTCTCCTTCCCACTACACTTCCAATCTGCTCATTTGTGTTAGTCTCGCTCCTCTCTCCTTCCCACTATACTTCCAATCTGTTGCTTTGTGTTAGTCATTCTCCTCCCTCTCCTTCCCACTACACTTCCAATCTATTGCTTTGTGTTAGTCGTTCTCCTCTCTCCTTCCCACTACACTTCCAATCTGTTGCTTTGTGTTAGTCTCGCTCCTTTCTCCTTCCCACTACACTTCCAATCTGTCGCTTTGTGTTAGTCTCGCTCCTCTCTACTTCCCACTACACTTCCAATCTGCTGTTTTGTGTTAGTCTCGCTCCTCTCTCCTTCCCACTACACTTCCAATCTGTTGCTTTGTGTTAGTCTCGCTCCTCTCTCCTTCCCACTACACTTCCAATCTGCTGCTTTGTGTTAGTCTCGCTCCTCTCTCCTTCCCACTACACCTCCAATCTGCTGTTTTGTGTTCGTCGTTCTCCTCTCTCCTTCCCACTACACTTCCAATCTGTTGTTTTGTTTTAGTCGTTCTCCTCTCTCCTTCCCACTACAATTCCAATCTGCTGCTTTGTGTTAGTCGTTACCCTCTCTACTTCCCACTACACTTCCAATCTGTTGCTTTGTGTTAGTCTCGCTCCTCTCTCCTTCCCACTACACTTCCAATCTGTTGCTTTGTGTTAGTTTCGCTCCTCTCTCCTTCCCACTACACTTCCAATCTGTTGCTTTGTGTTAGTCATTCTCCTCTCTCCTTCCCACTACACTTCCAATCTGTTGCTTTGTGTTAGTCGTTCTCCTCTCTCCTTCCCACTACACTTCCAATCTGCTGCTTTGTGTTAGTCGTTCTCCTCTCTCCTTCCCACTACACTTCCAATCTGCTGCTTTGTGTTAGTCGTTCTCCTCTCTCCTTCCCACTACACTTCCAATCTGTTGCTTTGTGTTAGTCGTTCTCCTCTCTCCTTCCCACTACACTTCCAATCTGCTGTTTTGTGTTAGTCTCGCTCCTCTCTCCTTCCCACTACACTTCCAATCTGTTGCTTTGTGTTAGTCATTCTCCTCTCTCCTTCCCACTACACCTCCAATCTGTTGTTTTGTGTTCGTCGTTCTCCTCTCTCCTTCCCACTACACTTCCAATCTGTTGTTTTGTGTTAGTCGTTCTCCTCTCTCCTTCCCACTACACTTCCAATCTGTTGCTTTGTGTTAGTCGTTCTCCTGTCTCCTTCCCACTACACTTCCAATCTGCTGTTTTGTGTTAGTCTCGCTCCTCTCTCCTTCCCACTACACTTCCAACCAGTTGCTTTGTGTTAGTCTCGCTCCTCTCTCCTTCCCACTACACTTCCAATCTGCTGCTTTGTGTTAGTCTCGCTCCTCTCTCCTTCCCACTACACCTCCAATATGCTGTTTTGTGTTCGTCGTTCTCCTCTCTCCTTCCCACTACACTTCCAATCTGTTGTTTTGTGTTAGTCGTTCTCCTCTCTCCTTCCCACTACACTTCCAATCTGTTGCTTTGTGTTAGTCATTCTCCTCTCTCCTTCCCACTACACTTCCAATCTGCTGCTTTGTGTTAGTCGTTATCCTCTCTCCTTCCCACTACACTTCCAATCTGTTGCTTTGTGTTAGTCTCGCTCCTCTCTCCTTCCCACTACACTTCCAATCTGTTGCTTTGTGTTAGTCTCGCTCCTCTCTCCTTCCCACTACACTTCCAATCTGCTGCTTTGTGTTAGTCTCACTCCTCTCTCCTTCCCACTACACTTCCAATCTGTTGCTTTGTGTTAGTCGTTCTCCTGTCTCTTTCCCACTACACTTCCAATCTGCTGCTTTGTGTTAGTCGTTACCCTCTCTACTTCCCACTACACTTCCAATCTGTTGCTTTGTGTTAGTCTCGCTCCTCTCTCCTTCCCACTACACTTCCAATCTGCAGCTTTGTGTTAGTCTCACTCCTCTCTCCTTCCCACTACACTTCCAATCTGTTGCTTTGTGTTAGTCATTCTCCTCTCTCCTTCCCACTACACTTCCAATCTGTTGCTTTGTGTTAGTCGTTCTCCTCTCTCCTTCCCACTACACTTCCAATCTGCTGCTTTGTGTTAGTCGTTCTCCTCTCTCCTTCCCACTACACTTCCAATCTGCTGCTTTGTGTTAGTCTCGCTCCTCTCTCCTTCCCACTACAACTCCAATCTGCTGTTTTGTGTTAGTCTCACTCCTCTCTCCTTCCCACTACACTTCCAATCTGTTGCTTTGTGTTAGTCGTTCTCCTCTCTCCTTCCCACTACACTTCCAATCTGCTGCTTTGTGTTAGTCGTTCTCCTCTCTCCTTCCCACTACACTTCCAATCTGTTGCTTTGTGTTAGTCTCGCTCCTTTCTCCTTCCCACTACACTTCCAATCTGTTGCTTTGTGTTAGTCTCGCTCCTCTCTACTTCCCACTACACTTCCAATCTGCTGTTTTGTGTTAGTCTCACTCCTCTCTCCTTCCCACTACACTTCCAATCTGTTGCTTTGTGTTAGTCTCGCTCCTCTCTCCTTCCCACTACACTTCCAATCTGCTGCTTTGTGTTAGTCTCGCTCCTCTCTCCTTCCCACTACACCTCCAATCTGCTGTTTTGTGTTCGTCGTTCTCCTCTCTCCTTCCCACTACACTTCCAATCTGTTGTTTTGTTTTAGTCGTTCTCCTCTCTCCTTCCCACTACACTTCCAATCTGCTGTTTGTGTTAGTCTCGCTCCTCTCTCCTTCCCACTACACTTCCAATCTGTTGCTTTGTGTTAGTCTCGCTCCTCTCTCCTTCCCACTACACTTCCAATCTGTTGCTTTGTGTTAGTCATTCTCCTCTCTCCTTCCCACTACACTTCCAATCTGTTGCTTTGTGTTTGTCGTTCTCCTCTCTCCTTCCCACTACACTTCCAATCTGCTGCTTTGTGTTAGTCGTTCCTCCTCTCTCCTTCCCACTACACTTCCAATCTGTTGCTTTGTGTTAGTCTCGCTCCTTTCTCCTTCCCACTACACTTCCAATCTGTTGCTTTGTGTTAGTCTCGCTCCTCTCTACTTCCCACTACACTTCCAATCTGCTGTTTTGTGTTAGTCTCACTCCTCTCTCCTTCCCACTACACTTCCAATCTGTTGCTTTGTGTTAGTCTCGCTCCTCTCTCCTTCCCACTACACTTCCAATCTGCTGCTTTGTGTTAGTCGTTCTCCTCTCTCCTTCCCACTACACTTCCAATCTGCTGCTTTGTGTTAGTCGTCTCCCTCTCTCCTTCCACTACACTTCCAATCTGTTGCTTTGTGTTAGTCTCGCTCCTTTCTCCTTCCCACTACACTTCCAATCTGTTGCTTTGTGTTAGTCCTCGCTCCTCTCTACTTCCCACTACACTTCCAATCTGCTGTTTGTGTTAGTCTCACTCTTCTTCCTTCCCACTACACTTTCCAATCTGTTGCTTTGTGTTAGTCTCGCTCCTCTCTCCTTCCCACTACACCTCCAATCTGTTGCTTTGTGTTAGTCGTTCTCCTCTCTCCTTCCCACTACACTTCCAATCTGTTGCTTTGTGTTAGTCGTTCTCCTCTCTCCTTCCCACTACACTTCCAATCTGTTGCTTTGTGTTAGTCTCGCTCCTCTCCTTCCCACTACACTTCCAATCTGTTGCTTTGTGTTAGTCTCGCTCCTCTCTCCTTCCCACTACACTTCCAATCTGTTGCTTTGTGTTAGTCTCGCTCCTCTCTCCTTCCCACTACACTTCCAATCTGTTGCTTTGTGTTAGTCTCGCTCCTCTCTCCTTCCCACTACACTTCCAATCTGCTGCTTTGTGTTAGTCTCGCTCCTCTCTCCTTCCCACTACACTTCCAATCTGCTGCTTTGTGTTCGTCTCTCCTCTCTCCTTCCCACTACACTTCCAATCTGTTGCTTTGTGTTAGTCGTTCTCCTCTCTCCTTCCCACTACACTTCCAATCTGTTGCTTTGTGTTAGTCGTTCTCCTCTCTCCTTCCCACTACAATTCCAATCTGCTGCTTTGTGTTAGTCGTTCCCTCCTCTCTACTTTCCCACTACACTTCCAATCTGTTGCTTTGTGTTAGTCTCGCTCCTCTCTGCCTTCCCACTTACACTTCCAATCTGTTGCTTTGTGTTAGTTTCGCTCCTCTCTCCTTCCCACTACAACTTCCAAATCTGTTGCTTTGTGTTAGTCATCTCCTCTCTCCTTCCCACTACACTTCCAATCTGTTGCTTTGTGTTAGTCGTCTCTCCTCTCTCCTTCCCACTACACTCCAATCTGCTGCTTTGTGTTAGTCAGTTCTCCTCTCTCCTATCCCACTACACTTCCAATCTGTTGCTTTGTGTTAGTCGTTCTGCTCTCTCCTTCCCACTACACTTCCAATCTGCTGCTTTGTGTTAGTCGTTCTCCTTCTCTCCTTCCCACTACACTTCCAATCTGTTGCGTTGTGTTAGTCTCGCTCCTTTCTCCTTCCCACTACACTTCCAATCTGTTGCTTTGTGTTAGTCTCGCTCCTCTCTACTTCCCACTACACTTCCAATCTGCTGTTTTGGTTTAGTCTCGCTCCTCTCTCCTCCCACTACACTTCCAATCTGTTGCTTTGTGTTAGTCTCGCTCCTCTCTCCTTCCCACTACACTTCCAATCTTGCTGCTTTGTGTTATTCTCGCTCCTCTCTCCTTCCCACCTACACCTCCAATCTGCTGTTTTGTGTTCGTTGTTCTCCTCTCTCCTTCCCACTACACTTCCAATCTGTTGTTTTGTGTTAGTCGTTCTCCTCTCTCCTTCCCACTACACTTCCAATCTGCTGTTTTGTGTTAGTCTCGCTCCTCTCTCCTTCCCACTACACTTCCAATCTGTTGCTTTGTGTTAGTCTCGCTCCTCTCTCCTTCCCACTACACTTCCAATCTGTTGCTTTGTGTTAGTCTCGCTCCTCTCTCCTTCCCACTACACTTCCAATCTGCTGCTTTGTGTTAGTCTCGCTCCTCTCTCCTTCCCACTACACTTCCAATCTGCTCATTTGTGTTAGTCTCGCTCCTCTCTCCTTCCCACTATACTTCCAATCTGTTGCTTTGTGTTAGTCATTCTCCTCCCTCTCCTTCCCACTACACTTCCAATCTATTGCTTTGTGTTAGTCGTTCTCCTCTCTCCTTCCCACTACACTTCCAATCTGTTGCTTTGTGTTAGTCTCGCTCCTTTCTCCTTCCCACTACACTTCCAATCTGTCGCTTTGTGTTAGTCTCGCTCCTCTCTACTTCCCACTACACTTCCAATCTGCTGTTTTGTGTTAGTCTCGCTCCTCTCTCCTTCCCACTACACTTCCAATCTGTTGCTTTGTGTTAGTCTCGCTCCTCTCTCCTTCCCACTACACTTCCAATCTGCTGCTTTGTGTTAGTCTCGCTCCTCTCTCCTTCCCACTACACCTCCAATCTGCTGTTTTGTGTTCGTCGTTCTCCTCTCTCCTTCCCACTACACTTCCAATCTGTTGTTTTGTTTTAGTCGTTCTCCTCTCTCCTTCCCACTACAATTCCAATCTGCTGCTTTGTGTTAGTCGTTACCCTCTCTACTTCCCACTACACTTCCAATCTGTTGCTTTGTGTTAGTCTCGCTCCTCTCTCCTTCCCACTACACTTCCAATCTGTTGCTTTGTGTTAGTTTCGCTCCTCTCTCCTTCCCACTACACTTCCAATCTGTTGCTTTGTGTTAGTCATTCTCCTCTCTCCTTCCCACTACACTTCCAATCTGTTGCTTTGTGTTAGTCGTTCTCCTCTCTCCTTCCCACTACACTTCCAATCTGCTGCTTTGTGTTAGTCGTTCTCCTCTCTCCTTCCCACTACACTTCCAATCTGCTGCTTTGTGTTAGTCGTTCTCCTCTCTCCTTCCCACTACACTTCCAATCTGTTGCTTTGTGTTAGTCGTTCTGCTCTCTCCTTCCCACTACACTTCCAATCTGCTGCTTTGTGTTAGTCGTTCTCCTCTCTCCTTCCCACTACACTTCCAATCTGTTGCTTTGTGTTAGTCTCGCTCCTTTCTCCTTCCCACTACACTTCCAATCTGTTGCTTTGTGTTAGTCTCGCTCCTCTCTACTTCCCACTACACTTCCAATCTGCTGTTTTGTGTTAGTCTCGCTCCTCTCTCCTTCCCACTACACTTCCAATCTGTTGCTTTGTGTTAGTCTCGCTCCTCTCTCCTTCCCACTACACTTCCAATCTGCTGCTTTGTGTTATTCTCGCTCCTCTCTCCTTCCCACTACACTTCCAATCTGTTGTTTTGTGTTAGTTGTTCTCCTCTCTCCTTCCCACTACACTTCCAATCTGCTGTTTTGTGTTAGTCTCGCTCCTCTCTCCTTCCCACTACACTTCCAATCTGTTGCTTTGTGTTAGTCTCGCTCCTCTCTCCTTCCCACTACACTTCCAATCTGTTGCTTTGTGTTAGTCTCGCTCCTCTCTCCTTCCCACTACACTTCCAATCTGCTGCTTTGTGTTAGTCTCGCTCCTCTCTCCTTCCCACTACACTTCCAATCTGCTGCTTTGTGTTATTCTCGCTCCTCTCTCCTTCCCACTACACCTCCAATCTGCTGTTTTGTGTTCGTTGTTCTCCTCTCTCCTTCCCACTACACTTCCAATCTGTTGTTTTGTGTTAGTCGTTCTCCTCTCTCCTTCCCACTACACTTCCAATCTGCTGTTTTGTGTTAGTCTCGCTCCTCTCTCCTTCCCACTACACTTCCAATCTGTTGCTTTGTGTTAGTCTCGCTCCTCTCTCCTTCCCACTACACTTCCAATCTGTTGCTTTGTGTTAGTCTCGCTCCTCTCTCCTTCCCACTACACTTCCAATCTGCTGCTTTGTGTTAGTCTCGCTCCTCTCTCCTTCCCACTATACTTCCAATCTATTGCTTTGTGTTAGTCATTCTCCTCCCTCTCCTTCCCACTACACTTCCAATCTATTGCTTTGTGTTAGTCGTTCTCCTCTCTCCTTCCCACTACACTTCCAATCTGTTGCTTTGTGTTAGTCTCGCTCCTTTCTCCTTCCCACTACACTTCCAATCTGTCGCTTTGTGTTAGTCTCGCTCCTCTCTCCTTCCCACTACACTTCCAATCTGCTGCTTTGTGTTAGTCTCGCTCCTCTCTCCTTCCCACTACACCTCCAATCTGCTGTTTTGTGTTCGTCGTTCTCCTCTCTCCTTCCCACTACACTTCCAATCTGTTGTTTTGTGTTAGTCGTTCTCCTCTCTCCTTCCCACTACACTTCCAATCTGTTACTTTGTGTTAGTCGTTCTCCTGTCTCCTTCCCACTACAATTCCAATCTGCTGCTTTGTGTTAGTCGTTACCCTCTCTACTTCCCACTACACTTCCAATCTGTTGCTTTGTGTTAGTCTCGCTCCTCTCTCCTTCCCACTACACCTCCAATCTGCTGTTTTGTGTTCGTCGTTCTCCTCTCTCCTTCCCACTACACTTCCAATCTGTTGTTTTGTGTTAGTCGTTCTCCTCTCTCCTTCCCACTACACTTCCAATCTGTTGCTTTGTGTTAGTCGTTCTCCTGTCTCCTTCCCACTACAATTCCAATCTGCTGCTTTGTGTTAGTCGTTACCCTCTCTACTTCCCACTACACTTCCAATCTGTTGCTTTGTGTTAGTCTCGCTCCTCTCTCCTTCCCACTACACTTCCAATCTGTTGCTTTGTGTTAATTTCGCTCCTCTCTCCTTCCCACTACACTTCCAATCTGTTGCTTTGTGTTAGTCATTCTCCTCTCTCCTTCCCACTACACTTCCAATCTGTTGCTTTGTGTTAGTCGTTCTCCTCTCTCCTTCCCACTACACTTCCAATCTGCTGCTTTGTGTTAGTCGTTCTCCTCTCTCCTTCCCACTACACTTCCAACCTGTTGCTTTGTGTTAGTCTCGCTCCTTCTCCTTCCCACTACACTTCCAATCTGTTGCTTTGTGTTAGTCTCGCTCCTCTCTACTTCCCACTACACTTCCAATCTGCTGTTTTGTGTTAGTCTCACTCCTCTCTCCTTCCCACTACACTTCCAATCTGTTGCTTTGTGTTAGTCTCGCTCCTCTCTCCTTCCCACTACACTTCCAATCTGCTGCTTTGTGTTAGTCTCGCTCCTCTCTCCTTCCCACTACACCTCCAATCTGCTGTTTTGTGTTCGTCGTTCTCCTCTCTCCTTCCCACTACACTTCCAATCTGTTGTTTTGTGTTAGTCGTTCTCCTCTCTCCTTCCCACTACACTTCCAATCTTCTGTTTTGTGTTAGTCTCGCTCCTCTCTCCTTCCCACTACACTTCCAATCTGTTGCTTTGTGTTAGTCTCGCTCCTCTCTCCTTCCCACTACACTTCCAATCTGCTGCTTTGTGTTAGTCTCGCTCCTCTCTCCTTCCCACTACACCTCCAATCTGCTGTTTTGTGTTCGTCGTTCTCCTCTCTCCTTCCCACTACACTTCCAATCTGTTGTTTTGTGTACATACATCACTGGAGAGCCAATGTAACAGTTTATCTTTTTATTGTTTTAGTTGTTTGGCAGAAATGCCTTCTGGAACATGTGAACTTTCATGTGCCTTAATAACAAACTTGTATGCCATCTGTAAATAGGAATACAATTATTAAATTAGGAGCCTAGTTGGTTAAGCCACAGAAGAAGTCAGCAACCTTCCCACTAGCGATGATTGGCTGAAATAATGTGTAGGCTGGACATGCCGAGAGATGGGTTCAGATTGGTCTGCCATATTGAAGGCTTCTGTCTATTGGAGCTGGTCAGCCTGTTGGTAAACCTGTAGAACGCAGCTTTTTTTTTTTTATGCCTCAGGACTACCTGACATGATGACTCCTTGCTGTCCCCAGTCCATCTGGCCGTGCTGCTGCTCCAGTTTCAACTGTTCTGCCTTATTATTATTGGACCATGCTGGTCATTTATGAACATTTGAACATCTTGGCCATGTTCTGTTATAATCTCCACCCGGCACAGCCAGAAGAGGACTGGCCACCCCACATAGCCTGGTTCCTCTCTAGGTTTCTTCCTAGGTTTTGGCCTTTCTAGGGAGTTTTTCCTAGCCACCGTGCTTCACCTGCATTGCTTGCTGTTTGGGGTTTTAGGCTGGGTTTCTGTACAGCACTTTGAGATATCAGCTGATGTACGAAGGGCTATATAAATACATTTGATTTGACTTGTAGTGGAGCTGCATAAGTGTTGCTCTCCACTTTCTGGAGGATCAAGTTTTGAAATCTGTGGAATTAGAGTATGATAGCTAAAGAGATGGAGAGAACACCTGTCTCTGGATTACATCTTCAAACAAAGGGCAGCAGTGGCATGGCATCCGTGATGACAGGGAGACGCGTCCATCATGCATGATGATGTATACAGGTTAGATAGTCTAGCATTAGCTAGCTACATTTTCAGATATTACACATTTTACATTTTGACAGAAAGTAGTTTAATTTAAGCTAAAATGTACTGTTAGCTAGCCAGCTATATAACGTTACATGTATGACGTTATTATTCGTACCCTAGAGCCGTTTACTTTGCTAGTCAGAGCCTAATGTTAGTTAGATAACATTGAACTTGTTTGGTTAGCTCCCAGCAGATTCATGTAAGGTAGTAATGACACGTTCATTGTTGTTTAACTAGCCAACGTTAGCTGGCTGGCTCTTTAGCTAATGTTATGTGACGTGTGTGATCCTACATGTTGACTAACCTAGCCAGGTTCATTGTTTAGCTAGCTAAGTTCGTTGTTTACCTAGCTAGGTTCGTTGTTTACCTAGATAGAGTTGTTGTTTACCTAGCTAGGTTCGTTGTTTACCGAGCTAGGTTTGTTGTTTACCTGGATAGATTTGTTGTTTACCTAGCTAGGTTCATTGTTTACCTAGCTAGGTTCGTTGTTTACCGAGCTAGGTTTGTTGTTTACCTAGATAGATTTGTTGTTTACCTAGCTAGGTTTGTTGTTTACCTAGCTAGGTTCGTTGTTTACCTAACTAGGTTCGTTGTTTACCTAGCTAGGTTCGTTGTTTACCGAGCTAGGTTTGTTGTTTACCTAGATAGATTTGTTGTTTACCTAGCTAGATTCATTGTTTACATAGCTAGGTTCGTTGTTTACCTAGCTAGGTTCGTTGTTTACCGAGCTAGGTTTGTTGTTTACCTAGATAGATTTGTTGTTTACCTAGCTAGGTTCGTTGTTTACCTAGCTAGGTTCGTTGTTTACCGAGCTAGGTTTGTTGTTCACCTAGATAGATTTGTTGTTTACCTAGCTAGGTTCGTTGTTTACCTAGCTAGGTTCGTTGTTTACCTAGCTAGGTTCGTTGTTTACCTAGCTAGGTTCGTTGTTTACCTAGCTAGGTGCATGTCTTAAGCTAAACACCCGTTGAATATGGCCGGTGTCAGTAAATGTCGGCAAAAAAGCGTAATGACATATTTGCCTTCAGAGCAGGTTAGGCTGTTTTCATGTTATCCAGAGGTAAACCAATCATCAGCCAGAATCAAGTGTTCTTTCTGAACGCTCCGAGACCGAAACGAGATGGGTGGGGCTAAAGCTTAACAGGGCGTGAACGATACTGAATGGGTGGGGCTAAAGCTTAACAGGGCGTGAACGATACTGAATGGGTGTAGATAAAGAGCTCTTCACTAGATACCAAAACATTCACAGGCCATATTCTTAAAAGTGAGTTTACAAGTTGAAAGCAGAATTACTTTTTGCTCCTATAATCATGCAAAGTATGATATACTATTTGTTATCTCTGACACTATATTTATCCAATAAAAAAACTAAAACACAATTAAACATTTTGCTTCATAACACTGAGTCCAGGTGATGATTCACAAATGGTCGCAGTGCATCACCCAGGTGGATGCTAAACATTGATGGTGGATGAGATGTTTCCCACTACTATGGAAAGCTCTTTGACTACCTCAGTTGGTAGAAAGTTATTTAAATCCAATCAATTATTAAGCAATTGTATTTCCTCTCAGTCCCCTGCAGACAATAGTGATTGAATGGCATTGGCTCTTTCTCTGTGCTTCAGTTTCTCTTCTCTATGGTCTACTAGCTAGCTGTCTATTCATAGCATTTACTCTTCTCCTTGCCTGGATTTAAAGCATTTACCATCAATACTGTTGATAGAGACAGAGATTTCTCAGAGGAGAGATCAACCTCCTGAATAACCTCTGCCTGTCTGAGACTTGATCTGTTGTAGTTGTTGATCACTTTCACTACACACACACACACACACACACACACACACACACACACACACACACACACACACACACACAAACACACACACACACACACACACACACACACACACACACACACACACACACACACACACACACACACACACACACACACACACACACACACACACACACAAACACACACACACACACACACACACACACACACACACACACACACACACACACACACACACACACACACACACACACACACACACACACACACACACACACTGTGTCTGCTTGGTTTATGACTACTAACTAATAATTTGGCATGAATCAAAGATGCTCAGCCAAGCTGTCTCCCTCTGTAGCCTCTAGCCAAGCTGTCTCTCTCTGTAGCCTCTAGCCAAGCTGTCTCTCTCTGTAGCCTCTAGCCAAGCTTTCTCTCTCTGTAGCCTCTAGCCAAGCTGTCTCTCTCTGTCTCTCTCTGTAGCCTCTAGCCAAGCTGTCTCTATCTGTCTCTCTCTGTAGCCTCTAGCCAAGCTGTCTCTCTCTGTAGCCTCTAGCCAGCTGTCTCACTCTGTCTGTCACTGTAGGCTCTAGCCAAGCTGTCTCTCTCTGTAGCCTCTAGCCAGCTGTCTCACTCTGTCTGTCACTGTAGGCTCTAGCCAAGCTGTCTCTCTCTGTAGCCTCTAGCCAAGCTGTCTCCCTCTGTCTCTCTCTGTAGCCTCTAGCCAAGCTGCCTCTCTCTGTCTCTCTCTGTAGCCTCTAGCCAAGCTGTCTCTCTCTGTCTCTCTCTGTAGCCTCTAGCCAAGCTGTCTCTCTCTGTAGCCTCTAGCCAGCTGTCTCACTCTGTCTGTCACTGTAGGCTCTAGCCAAGCTGTCTCTCTCTGTAGCCTCTAGCCAAGCTGTCTCTCTCTGTCTGTCTCTGTAGCCTCTAGCCAAGCTGTCTCTCTCTGTAGCCTCTAGCCAAGCTGTCTCTCTGTGTCTCTTTCTGTAGCCTCTAGCCAAGCTGTCTCTCTCTGTCTCTTTCTGTAGCCTCTAGCCAAGCTGTCTCCCTCTGTCTCTCTCTGTCTCCCTCTGTCTCTCTCTGTTTCCCTCTGTCTGTCTCTGTAGCCTCTAGCCAAGCTGTCTCTCTCTGTAGCCTCTAGCCAAGCAGTCTCTCTCTGTCTCTTTCTGTAGCCTCTAGCCAAGCTGTCTCTCTCTGTCTCTCTCTGAAGCCTCTAGCCAAGCTGTCTCCCTCTGTCTCTCTCTGTAGCCTCTAGCCAAGCTTTCTCTCTCTGTTTCCCTCTGTCTCTCTCTGTAGCCTCTAGCCAAGCTGTCTCTCCCTGTAGCCTCTAGCCAAGCTGTCTCTCTCTGTCTCCCTCTGTCTCTCTCTGTAGCCTCTAGCCAAGCTGTCTCTCTCTGTCTCTCCTTGTAGCCTCTAGCCAAGCTGTCTCTCTCTGTCTCTCTCTGTAGCCTCTAGCCCAGCTGTCTCCCTCTGTCTCTCCCTGTAGCCTCTAGCCAAGCTGTCTCTCTCTGTCTCTCTCTGTAGCCTCTAGCCAAGCTGTCTCTCTCTGTAGCCTCTAGCCAGCTGTCTCACTCTATCTCCCTCTGTCTCTCTCTGTAGCCTCTAGCCAGCTGTCTCTCTCTGTCTCCCTCTGTCTCTCTCTGTAGCCTCTAGCCAAGCTGTCTCTCTCTGTCTCTCTCTGTAGCCTCTAGCCAAGCTGTCTCTCTCTGTAGCCTCTAGCCAAGCTGTCTCTCTCTGTAGCCTCTAGCCAAGCTGTCTCTCTCTCTGTCTGTCTCTGTAGCCTCTAGCCAAGCTGTCTGTCTCTGTAAACTCTAGCCAAGCTGTCTCCCTCTGTAGCCTCTAGCCAAGCTGTCTCTCTCTGTAGCCTCTAGCAAGCTGTCTCTCTCTGTCTCCCTCTGTCTCTCTCTGTAGCCTCTAGCCACGTTGTTCCCCTCTGTTTCCCTCTGTCTCTCTCTGTAGCCTCTAGCCAAGCTGTCTCTCCCTGTAGCCTCTAGCCAAGCTGTCTCCCTCTGTCACTCCTTATAGCCTCTAGCCAAGCTGTCTCCCTCTGTCTCTCTCTGTAGCCTCTGGTCAAGCTGTCTCTCTCTGTAGCCTCTAGCCAAGCTGTCTCCCTCTGTCTCTCTCTGTAGCCTCTAGCCAAGCTGTCTCTCTCTGTCTCTCTCTGTAGCCTCTAGCCAAGCTGTCTCTCTCTGTCTCTCCTTGTAGCCTCTAGCCAAGCTGTCTCTCTCTGTCTCTCTCTGTAGCCTCTAGCCCAGCTGTCTCCCTCTGTCTCTCCCTGTAGCCTCTAGCCAAGCTGTCTCTCTCTGTCTCTCTCTGTAGCCTCTAGCCAAGCTGTCTCTCTCTGTAGCCTCTAGCCAGCTGTCTCACTCTATCTCCCTCTGTCTCTCTCTGTAGCCTCTAGCCAGCTGTCTCTCTCTGTCTCCCTCTGTCTCTCTCTGTAGCCTCTAGCCAAGCTGTCTCTCTCTGTCTCTCTCTGTAGCCTCTAGCCAAGCTGTCTCTCTCTGTAGCCTCTAGCCAAGCTGTCTCTCTCTGTAGCCTCTAGCCAAGCTGTCTCTCTCTCTGTCTGTCTCTGTAGCCTCTAGCCAAGCTGTCTCTCTCTGTAGCCTCTAGCCAAGCTGTCTCTCTCTGTAGCCTCTAGCAAGCTGTCTCTCTCTGTCTCCCTCTGTCTCTCTCTGTAGCCTCTAGCCACGTTGTTCCCCTCTGTTTCCCTCTGTCTCTCTCTGTAGCCTCTAGCCAAGCTGTCTCTCCCTGTAGCCTCTAGCCAAGCTGTCTCCCTCTGTCACTCCTTATAGCCTCTAGCCAAGCTGTCTCCCTCTGTCTCTCTCTGTAGCCTCTGGTCAAGCTGTCTCTCTCTGTAGCCTCTAGCCAAGCTTTCTCCCTCTGTCTCTCTCTGTAGCCTCTAGCCAAGCTGTCTCTCTCTGTCTCTCTCTGTAGCCTCTAGCCAAGCTGTCTCTCTCTGTCTCTTTCTGTGTCCTCTAGCCAAGCTGTCTCTCTCTGTCTCCCTCTGTCTCTCTCTGTAGAATCTAGCCAAGCTGACTCTATCTGTAGCCTCTAGCCAGCTGTCTCCCTCTGTCTCTCTCTGTAGCCTCTGGTCAAGCTGTCTCTCTCTGTAGCCTCTAGCCAAGCTTTCTCCCTCTGTCTCTCTCTGTAGCCTCTAGCCAAGCTGTCTCTCTCTGTCTCTCTCTGTAGCCTCTAGCCAAGCTGTCTCTCTCTGTCTCTTTCTGTGTCCTCTAGCCAAGCTGTCTCTCTCTGTCTCCCTCTGTCTCTCTCTGTAGCCTCTAGCCAAGCTGACTCTATCTGTAGTCTCTAGCCAGCTGTCTCCCTCTGTCTGTCCCTGTAGCCTCTAGCCAAGCTGTCTCTCTCTGTAGCCTCTAGCCAAGCTGTCTCTCTCTGTCTCTTTCTGTAGCCTCTAGCCAAGCTGTCTCTGTCTCTTTCTGTATCCTCTAGCCAAGCTGTCTCTCTCTGTCTCTTTCTGTAGCCTCTAGCCAAGCTGTCTCTCTCTCTCTTTCTGTAGCCTCTAGCCAAGCTGTCTCTCTCTGTCTCCCTCTGTCTCTCTTTGTAGCCTCTTGCTAAGCTGTCTCCCTCTGTCTCTCCTTGTAGCCTCTAACCAAGCTGTCTCTCTCTGTCTCTCTCTGTAGCCTCTAGCCAAGCTGTCTCCCTCTGTCTCTCCCTGTAGCCTCTAGCCAAGCTGTCTCTCTCTGTCTCTCTCTGTAGCCTCTAGCCAAGCTGTCTCTCTCTGTAGCCTCTAGCCAAGCTGTCTCTCCCTGTAGCCTCTAACCAAGCTGTCTCTCTCTATCTCCCTCTGTCTCTCTCTGTAGCCTCTAGCCAAGCTGTCTCTCTCTGTCTCTCCTTGTAGCCTCTAGCCAAGCTGTCTCTCTCTGTAGCCTCTAGCCAGCTGTCTCACTCTGTCTCCCTCTGTCTCTCTCTGTAGCCTCTAGCCAGCTGTCTCTCTCTGTCTCCCTCTGTCTCTCTCTGTAGCCTCTAGCCAAGCTGTCTCTCTCTGTCTCTCTCTGTAGCCTCTAGCCAAGCTGTCTCTCTCTGTAGCCTCTAGCCAAGCTGTCTCTCTTTGTAGCCTCTAGCCAAGCTGTCTCTCTCTGTCTTTCTCTGTAGCCTCTAGCCAAGCTGTCTGTCTCTGTAGCCTCTAGCCAAGCTGTCTCTCTCTGTAGCCTCTAGCAAGCTGTCTCTCTCTGTCTCCCTCTGTCTCCCTCTGTCTCTCTCTGTAGCCTCTAGCCACATTGTTCCCCTCTGTTTCCCTCTGACTCTCTCTGTAGCCTCTAGCCAAGCTGTCTCTCCCTGTAGCCTCTAGCCAAGCTGTCTCCCTCTGTCTCTCCTTATAGCCTCTAGCCAAGCTGTCTCCCTCTGTCTCTCTCTGTAGCCTCTGGTCAAGCTGTCTCTCTCTGTAGCCTCTAGCCAAGCTGTCTCCCTCTGTCTCTCTCTGTAGCCTCTAGCCAAGCTGTCTCCCTCTGTCTCTCTTTGTAGCCTCTTGCCAAGCTGTCTCCCTCTGTCTCTCCTTGTAGCCTCTAGCCAAGCTCTCTCTCTGTCTCTCTCTGTAGCCTCTAGCCAAGCTGTCTCCCTCTGTCTCTCCCTGTAGCCTCTAGCCAAGCTGTCTCTCTCTGTCTCTCTCTGTAGCCTCTAGCCAAGCTGTCTCTCTCTGTAGCTTCTAGCCAAGCTGTCTCCCTCTGTCTCTCTCTGTAGCCTCTAGCCAAGCTGTCTCTCTCTGTCTCTCTCTGTAGCCTCTAGCCAAGCTGTCTCTCTCTGTCTCTTTCTGTGTCCTCTAGCCAAGCTGTCTCTCTCTGTCTCCCTCTGTCTCTCTCTGTTTCCCTCTGTCTCTCTCTGTAGCCTCTAGCCAAGCTGTCTCTCTCTGTCTCTTTCTGTATCCTCTAGCCAAGCTGTCTCCCTCTGTCTCTCTCTGTAGCCTCTAGCCAAGCTGTCTCTCTCTGTTTCCCTCTGTCTCTCTCTGTAGCCTCTAGCCAAGCTGTCTCTACCTGTAGCCTCTAGCCAAGCTGTCTCTCTCTGTCTCTTTCTGTAGCCTCTAGCCAAGCTGTCTCTCTCTGTAGCCTCTAGCCAGCTGTCTCCCTCTGTCTGTCTCTGTAGCCTCTATCCAAGCTGTCTCTCTCTGTAGCCTCTAGCCAAGCTGTCTCTCTCTGTTTCCCTCTGTCTCTCTCTTTAGCCTCTAGCCAAGCTGTCTCTCCCTGTAGCCTCTAGCCAAGCTGTCTCTCTCTGTCTCTCTCTGTAGCCTCTAGCCAAGCTGTCTCTCTCTGTCTCTCTCTGTAGCCTCTAGCCAAGCTGTCTCTTCCTGTAGCCTCTAGCCAAGCTGTCTCTCTCTGTCTCTCCCTGTAGCCTCTAGCCAAGCTGTCTCTCTCTGTCTCTCTCTGTAGCCTCTAGCCAAGCTGTCTCTCTCTGTAGCCTCTAGCCAAGCTGTCTCTCTCTGTAGCCTCTAGCCAAGCTGTCTCTCTCTGTCTTTCTCTGTAGCCTCTAGCCAAGCTGTCTGTCTATGTAGCCTCTAGCCAAGCTGTCTCTCTCTGTAGCCTCTAGCCAAGCTGCCTCTCTCTGTAGCCTCTAGCAAGCTGTCTCTCTCTGTCTCCCTCTGTCTCTCTCTGTAGCCTCTAGCCAAGCTGTCTCTCCCTGTAGCCTCTAGCCAAGCTGTCTCCCTCTGTCTCTCCTTATAGCCTCTAGCCAAGCTGTCTCCCTGTGTCGCTCTCTGTAGCCTCTGGTCAAGCTGTCTCTCTCTGTAGCCTCTAGCCAAGCTGTCTCCCTCTGTCTCTCTCTGTAGCCTCTAGCCAAGCTGTCTATCTCTGTCTCTTTCTGTAGCCTCTAGCCAAGCTGTCTCTCTGTCTCTTTCTGTATCCTCTAGCCAAGCTGTCTCTCTCTGTCTCTTTCTGTAGCCTCTAGCCAAGCTGTCTCTCTCTCTCTCTTTCTGTAGCCTCTAGCCAAGCTGTCTCTCTCTGTCTCCCTCTGTCTCTCTTTGTAGCCTCTTGCCAAGCTGTCTCCCTCTGTCTCTCCTTGTAGCCTCTAGCCAAGCTGTCTCTCTCTGTCTCTCTCTGTAGCCTCTAGCCAAGCTGTCTCCCTCTGTCTCTCCCTGTAGCCTCTAGCCAAGCTGTCTCTCTCTGTCTCTCTCTGTAGCCTCTAGCCAAGCTGTCTCTCTCTGTAGCCTCTAGCCAAGCTGTCTCCCTCTGTCTCTCTCTGTAGCCTCTAGCCAAGCTGTCTCTCTCTGTCTCTCTCTGTAGCCTCTAGCCAAGCTGTCTCTCTCTGTCTCTTTCTGTGTCCTCTAGCCAAGCTGTCTCTCTCTGTCTCCCTCTGTCTCTCTCTGTTTCCCTCTGTCTCTCTCTGTAGCCTCTAGCCAAGCTGTCTCTCTATGTCTCTTTCTGTATCCTCTAGCCAAGCTGTCTCCCTCTGTCTCTCTCTGTAGCCTCTAGCCAAGCTGTCTCTCTCTGTTTCCCTCTGTCTCTCTCTGTAGCCTCTAGCCAAGCTGTCTCTACCTGTAGCCTCTAGCCAAGCTGTCTCTCTCTGTCTCTTTCTGTAGCCTCTAGCCAAGCTGTCTCTCTCTGTAGCCTCTAGCCAGCTGTCTCCCTCTGTCTGTCTCTGTAGCCTCTATCCAAGCTGTCTCTCTCTGTAGCCTCTAGCCAAGCTGTCTCTCTCTGTTTCCCTCTGTCTCTCTCTTTAGCCTCTAGCCAAGCTGTCTCTCCCTGTAGCCTCTAGCCAAGCTGTCTCTCTCTGTCTCTCTCTGTAGCCTCTAGCCAAGCTGTCTCTCTCTGTCTCTCTCTGTAGCCTCTAGCCAAGCTGTCTCTCCCTGTAGCCTCTAGTCAAGCTGTCTCTCTCTGTCTCTCCCTGTAGCCTCTAGCCAAGCTGTCTCTCTCTGTCTCTCTATGTAGCCTCTAGCCAAGCTGTTTCTCTCTGTAGCCTCTTGCCAGCTGTCTCCCTCTGTCCGTCTCTGTAGCCTCTAGCCAAGCTGTCTCTCTCTGTAGCGTCTAGCCAAGCTGTCTCTCTCTGTCTCTTTCTGTAGCCTCTAGCCAAGCTGTCTCTCTGTCTCTTTCTGTATCCTCTAGCCAAGCTGTCTCTCTCTGTCTCTTTCTGTAGCCTCTAGCCAAGCTGTCTCACTCTGTCTCTTTCTGTAGCCTCTAGCCAAGCTGTCTCCCTCTGTCTCTCTCTGTAGCCTCTAGCCAAGCTTTCTCTCTCTGTCTCTCTCTGTAGCCTCTAGCCAAGCTGTTTCCCTCTGTCTCTCTCTGTTGCCTCTAGCCAAGCTGTCTCTCTCTGTAGCCTCTAGCCAAGCTGTCTCTCTCTGTCTCTCTCTGTAGCCTCTAGCCAAGCTGTCTCTCTCTGTAGCCTCTAGCCAGCTGTCTCCCTCTGTCTGTCCCTGTAGCCTCTAGCCAAGCTGTCTCTCTCTGTAGCCTCTAGCCAAGCTGTCTCTCTCTGTCTCTTTCTGTAGCCTTTAGCCAAGCTGTCTCTCTGTCTCTTTCTGTATCCTCTAGCCAAGCTGTCTCTCTCTGTCTCTTTCTGTAGCCTCTAGCCAAGCTGTCTCTCTCTGTCTCTTTCTGTAGCCTCTAGCCAAGCTGTCTCTCTCTGTCTCTCTCTGTCTCTCTCTGTAGCCTCTAGCCAAGCTGTCTCCCTCTGTCTCTCCCTGTAGCCTCTAGCCAAGCTGTCTCTCTCTGTCTCTCTCTGTAGCCTCTAGCCAAGCTGTCTCTCTCTGTAGTCTCTAGCCAAGCTGTCTCCCTCTGTCTCTCTCTGTAGCCTCTAGCCAAGCTGTCTCTCTCTGTCTCTCTCTGTAGCCTCTAGCCAAGCTGTCTCTCTCTGTCTCTTTCTGTGTCCTCTAGCCAAGCTGTCTCTCTCTGTCTCCCTCTGTCTCTCTCTGTTTCCCTCTGTCTCTCTCTGTAGCCTCTAGCCAAGCTGTCTCTCTCTGTCTCTTTCTGTATACTCTAGCCAAGCTGTCTCCCTCTGTCTCTCTCTGTAGCCTCTAGCCAAGCTGTCTCCCCTGTAGCCTCTAGCCAAGCTGTCTCTCTCTGTCTCTTTCTGTAGCCTCTAGCCAAGCTGTCTCTCTCTGTAGCCTCTAGCCAGCTGTCTCCCTCTGTCTGTCTCTGTAGCCTCTATCCAAGCTGTCTCTCTCTGTAGCCTCTAGCCAAGCTGTCTCTCTCTGTTTCCCTCTGTCTCTCTCTGTAGCCTCTAGCCAAGCTGTCTCTCCCTGTAGCCTCTAGCCAAGCTGTCTCTCTCTGTCTCTCTCTGTAGCCTGTAGCCAAGCTGTCTCTCTCTGTCTCTCTCTGTAGCCTCTAGCCAAGCTGTCTCTCTCTGTAGCCTCTAGCCAGCTGTCTCCCTCTGTCTGTCTCTGTAGCCTCTAGCCAAGCTGTCTCTCTCTGTAGCCTCTAGCCAAGCTGTCTCTCTCTGTCTCTTTCTGTAGCCTCTAGCCAAGCTGTCTCTCTGTCTCTTTCTGTATCCTCTAGCCAAGCTGTTTCTCTCTGTCTCTTTCTGTAGGCTCTAGCCAAGCTGTCTCTCTCTGTCTCTTTCTGTAGCCTCAAGCCAAGCTGTCTCTCTCTGTCTCCCTCTGTCTCTCTTTGTAGCCTCTTGCCAAGCTGTCTCCCTCTGTCTCTCCTTGTAGCCTCTAGCCAAGCTGTCTCTCTCTGTCTCTCTCTGTAGCCTCTAGCCAAGCTGTCTCTCCCTGTAGCCTCTAGCCAAGCTGTCTCTCTCTGTCTCTCCCTGTAGCCTCTAGCCAAGCTGTCTCTCTCTGTCTCTCTCTGTAGCCTCTAGCCAAGCTGTCTCTCTCTGTAGCCTCTAGCCAGCTGTCTCCCTCTGTCTGTCTCTGTAGCCTCTAGCCAAGCTGTCTCTCTCTGTAGCCTCTAGCCAAGCTGTCTCTTTCTGTAGCCTCTAGCCAAGCTGTCTCTCTCTGTAGTCTCTAGCCAAGCTGTCTCCCTCTGTCTCTCTCTGTAGCCTCTAGCCAAGCTGTCTCTCTCTGTCTCTCTCTGTAGCCTCTAGCCAAGCTGTCTCTCTCTGTAGTCTCTAGCCAAGCTGTCTCCCTCTGTCTCTCTCTGTAGCCTCTAGCCAAGCTGTCTCTCTCTGTCTCTCTCTGTAGCCTCTAGCCAAGCTGTCTCTCTCTGTCTCTTTCTGTGTCCTCTAGCCAAGCTGTCTCTCTCTGTCTCCCTCTGTCTCTCTCTGTTTCCCTCTGTCTCTCTCTGTAGCCTCTAGCCAAGCTGTCTCTCTCTGTCTCTTTCTGTATACTCTAGCCAAGCTGTCTCCCTCTGTCTCTCTCTGTAGCCTCTAGCCAAGCTGTCTCCCCTGTAGCCTCTAGCCAAGCTGTCTCTCTCTGTCTCTTTCTGTAGCCTCTAGCCAAGCTGTCTCTCTCTGTAGCCTCTAGCCAGCTGTCTCCCTCTGTCTGTCTCTGTAGCCTCTATCCAAGCTGTCTCTCTCTGTAGCCTCTAGCCAAGCTGTCTCTCTCTGTTTCCCTCTGTCTCTCTCTGTAGCCTCTAGCCAAGCTGTCTCTCCCTGTAGCCTCTAGCCAAGCTGTCTCTCTCTGTCTCTCTCTGTAGCCTGTAGCCAAGCTGTCTCTCTCTGTCTCTCCCTGTAGCCTCTAGCCAAGCTGTCTCTCTCTGTCTCTCTCTGTAGCCTCTAGCCAAGCTGTCTCTCTCTGTAGCCTCTAGCCAGCTGTCTCCCTCTGTCTGTCTCTGTAGCCTCTAGCCAAGCTGTCTCTTTCTGTAGCCTCTAGCCAAGCTGTCTCTCTCTGTCTCTTTCTGTAGCCTCTAGCCAAGCTGTCTCTCTGTCTCTTTCTGTATCCTCTAGCCAAGCTGTTTCTCTCTGTCTCTTTCTGTAGGCTCTAGCCAAGCTGTCTCTCTCTGTCTCTTTCTGTAGCCTCTAGCCAAGCTGTCTCTCTCTGTCTCCCTCTGTCTCTCTTTGTAGCCTCTTGCCAAGCTGTCTCCCTCTGTCTCTCCTTGTAGCCTCTAGCCAAGCTGTCTCTCTCTGTCTCTCTCTGTAGCCTCTAGCCAAGCTGTCTCTCCCTGTAGCCTCTAGCCAAGCTGTCTCTCTCTGTCTCTCCCTGTAGCCTCTAGCCAAGCTGTCTCTCTCTGTCTCTCTCTGTAGCCTCTAGCCAAGCTGTCTCTCTCTGTAGCCTCTAGCCAGCTGTCTCCCTCTGTCTGTCTCTGTAGCCTCTAGCCAAGCTGTCTCTCTCTGTAGCCTCTAGCCAAGCTGTCTCTTTCTGTAGCCTCTAGCCAAGCTGTCTCTCCCTGTAGCCTCTAGCCAAGCTGTCTCTCTCTGTCTCTCCCTGTAGCCTCTAGCCAAGCTGTCTCTCTCTGTCTCTCTCTGTAGCCTCTAGCCAAGCTGTCTCTCTCTGTAGCCTCTAGCCAGCTGTCTCCCTCTGTCTGTCTCTGTAGCCTCTAGCCAAGCTGTCTCTCTCTGTAGCCTCTAGCCAAGCTGTCTCTCTCTGTAGCCTCTAGCCAGCTGTCTCCCTCTGTCTGTCTCTGTAGCCTCTAGCCAAGCTGTCTCTCTCTGTAGCCTCTAGCCAAGCTGTCTCTCTCTGTCTCTTTCTGTAGCCTCTAGCCAAGCTGTCTCTCTGTCTCTTTCTGTATCCTCTAGCCAAGCTGTTTCTCTCTGTCTCTTTCTGTAGGCTCTAGCCAAGCTGTCTCTCTCTGTCTCTTTCTGTAGCCTCTAGCCAAGCTGTCTCTCTCTGTCTCCCTCTGTCTCTCTTTGTAGCCTCTTGCCAAGCTGTCTCCCTCTGTCTCTCCTTGTAGCCTCTAGCCAAGCTGTCTCTCTCTGTCTCTCTCTGTAGCCTCTAGCCAAGCTGTCTCTCCCTGTAGCCTCTAGCCAAGCTGTCTCTCTCTGTCTCTCCCTATAGCCTCTAGCCAAGCTGTCTCTCTCTGTCTCTCTCTGTAGCCTCTAGCCAAGCTGTCTCTCTCTGTAGCCTCTAGCCAGCTGTCTCCCTCTGTCTGTCTCTGTAGCCTCTAGCCAAGCTGTCTCTCTCTGTAGCCTCTAGCCAAGCTGTCTCTTTCTGTAGCCTCTAGCCAAGCTGTCTCTCCCTGTAGCCTCTAGCCAAGCTGTCTCTCTCTGTCTCTCCCTGTAGCCTCTAGCCAAGCTGTCTCTCTCTGTCTCTCTCTGTAGCCTCTAGCCAAGCTGTCTCTCTCTGTAGCCTCTAGCCAGCTGTCTCCCTCTGTCTGTCTCTGTAGCCTCTAGCCAAGCTGTCTCTCTCTGTAGCCTCTAGCCAAGCTGTCTCTTTCTGTAGCCTCTAGCCAAGCTGTCTCTCTGTCTTTTTCTGTATCCTCTAGCCAAGCTGTCTCTCTCCGTCTCTTTCTGTAGCCTCTAGCCAAGCTGTCTCTCTCTGTCTCTCTCTGTAGCCTCTAGCCAAGCTGTCTCTCTCTGTAGCCTCTAGCCAGCTGTCTCCCTCTGTCTGTCTCTGTAGCCTCTAGCCAAGCTGTCTCTCTCTGTAGCCTCTAGCCAAGCTGTCTCTCTCTGTAGCCTCTAGCCAAGCTGTCTCTCTCTGTCTCTTTCTGTAGCCTCTAGCCAAGCTGTCTCCCTCTGTCTCTCTCTGTAGCCTCTAGCCAAGCTGTCTCTCTCTGTCTCTCTCTGTCTCTCTCTGTAGCCTCTAGCCAAGCTGTCTCTCTCTGTCTCTTTCTGTATCCTCTAGCCAAGCTGTCTCTCCCTGTGTCCCTCTGTCTCTCTCTGTAGCCTCTAGCCAAGCTGTCTCTCTCTGTTTCCCTCTGTCTCTCTCTGTAGCCTCTAGCCAAGCTGTCTCTCCCTGTAGCCTCTAGCCAAGCTGTCTCTCTCTGTCTCTCCCTGTAGCCTCTAGCCAAGCTGTCTCTCTCTGTCTCTCTCTGTAGCCTCTAGCCAAGCTGTCTCTCTCTGTCTCCCTCTGTCTCTCTCTGTAGCCTCTAGCCAAGCTGTCTCTCTCTGTCTGTCTCTGTAGCCTCTAGCCAAGCTGTCTCTCTCTGTCTCTCTCTGTGGCCTCCAGCCAAGCTGTCTCTCTGTCTCTCTCTGTGGTCTCTAGCCAAGCTGTCTCTGTCTCTCTCTGTCTAGCCAAGCTGTCTCTCTCTCTCTAGCCAAGCTGTCTCTCTCTGTCTCTCTCTGTGGTCTCTAGCTAGCTGTCTCCCTCTGTCTGTCTCTGTGGCCTCTAGCCAAGCTGTCTCTCTCTGTAGCCTCTAGCCAGCTGTCTCTGTCTCTCTCTGTAGCCTCTAGCCAAGCTGTCCCCCTCTGTTTCCCTCTGTCTGTCTCTGTGGCCTCTAGCCAAGCTGTCTCTCTCTGTCTGTCTCTGTGGCCTCTAGCCAAGCTGTCTCTCTCTGTAGCCTCTAGCCAAGCTCTCTCTCTCTCTCTCCCTCTTTTTGTATCTTCCTCTTTTCAATACTCTGCCGTCTCTCCCTCTCTTTAATATCCCTCCTCTATTCAATACTCTGCCGTCTCTCCCTCTCTTTAATATCCCTCCTCTATTCAATACTCTGCCGTCTCTCCCTCTCTTTAATATCCCTCCTCTATTCAATACTCTGCCGTCTCTCCCTCTCTTTAATATCCCTCCTCTATTCAATACTCTGCCGTCTCTCCCTCTCTTTAATATCCCTCCTCTATTCAATACTCTGCCGTCTCTCCCTCTCTTTAATATCCCTCCTCTATTCAATACTCTGCCGTCTCTCCCTCTCTTTAATATCCCTCCTCTATTCAATACTCTGCCGTCTCTCCCTCTCTTTAATATTCCTCCTCTATTCAATACTCTGCCGTCTCTCTCTCTATTTAATATCCTTCCTCTAATCAGTCCTCTGCCTTCTCTTTGTGGCTCCCTCTCTTCAATACTCTCTCACAGAAACCATCTCTCTAGTCTACGCGGGTTACAGGCTATTCTGTTGTTTGATTGCCGTCCAGGAATATGGAACATGTAAATGCCTGAAAAGGAATCTGCTTTTCAAAGCAGCCTTTCTGTTATGTGAGTGCCAGACTCAGTCAATGGTTCCATCACAAATGGCACCTTAGTCCCTATAGGTCCTGATTAAAAGCAGTGCACTACTGGGCTCTATGAGAGCCCTATGGGTCCTGGTCAACAGTAGTCCACTATATAGAGCCCTGTGGGTCCTGGTCAACAGTAGTCCACTATATAGAGCCCTATGGGTCCTGGTCAACAGTAGTCCACTATCAAATCAAATCAAATTGAATTATATAGCCTTTCGTACATCAGCTGATATCTCAGTTCTGTACAGAAACCCAGCCTAAAACTCCAAACAGCAAGCAATGCAGGTGTTTAAGCACGTTGGCTAGGAAAAACTCCCTATAAAGGCCAAAACCTAGGAAGAAACCTAAAGAGGAAACAGGCTATGTGGGGTGGCCAGTCCTCTTCTGGCTGTGCCGGGTTGAGATTATAACAGAACATGGCCAAGATGTTCAAATGTTCATACATGACCAGCAGGGTCAAATAATAATAATCACAGTAGTTGTCGAGGTTGCAACAAGTCAGCACCTCAGGAGTAAATGTCAGTTGGCTTTTCATAGCTGATCATTAAAAGTATCTCTACCACTCCTGCTGTTTCTAGAGAGTTGAAAACAGCAGGTCTGGGACAGGTAGCACTTCCGGTGAACAAGTCAGGATTCCATAGCCGCAGGCATAACAGTTGAAACTGGAGCAGCAACACGGCCAGGTGGACTGGGGACAGCAAGGAGTCATCATGTCAGGTAGTCCTGAGGCATGGTCCTAGGGTTCAGGTCCTTCGAGAGAAAGAAGGAGGGAAAGAGAGAATTAGAGAGAGAATACTTAAATTCACACAGGACACCGGATAAGACAGGAGAAGTACTCCAGATATAACAAACTGACCCTACCCCCCCGACACATAAACTACTGCAGCATAAATACTGGAGCCTGAGACAGGAGGGGTCAGGAGACACTGTGGCCCCATCCGATGATACCCCCGGACAGGGCCAAACAGGAAGGATATAACCCTACCCACTTTGCCAAAGCACAGCCCCCACACCACTAGAAGGATATCTTCAACCACCAACTTACCATCCTGAGACAAGGCCGAGTATAGCCCACAAAAATCTCTGCCACGGCACAACCCAAGGGGGGGCGCCAACCCAGACAGGAAGATCACATCAGTGACTCAACCCACTCAAGTGGCGCACCCCTCCTAGGGACGGCATGAATGAGCACCAGTAAGCCAGTGACTCAGCCCCTGTAATAGGGTTAGAGGCAGAGAATCCCAGTGATAAGAGGGGAACCGGCCAGGCAGAGACAGCAAGGGCATTTCGTTGCTCCAGAGCCTTTCCGTTCACCTTCCCACTCCTGGGCCAGACTACACTCAATCATATGACCCACTGAAGAGATGAGTCTTCGGTAAGGACTTAAAGGTTGAGATCGAGTTTGCGTCTCTGATATGGGTAGGCTGACCGTTCCATAAAAATGGAGCTCTATAGGACAAAGCCCTGCCTCCAGCTGTTTGCTTAGAAATTATAGGGACAATTAGGAGGCCTGCGTCTTGTGACCGTAGCGTACGTGTAGGTATGTACGGCAGGACCAAATCAGAGAGATAGGTAGGAGCAAGCCCATGTAGTGCTTTGTAGGTTAGCAGTAAAACCTTGAAATCAGCCCTTGCCTTGACAGGAAGCCAGTGTAGAGAGGCTAGCACTGGAGTAATATGATCAAATGTTTTGGTTCTAGTCAGGATTCTAGCAGCCGTATTTAGCACTAACTGAAGTTTATTTAGTGCTTTATCCGGGTAGCCGGAAAGTAGAGCATTGCAGTAGTCTAACCTAGAAGTGACAAAAGCATGGATTAATTTTTCTGTATCATTTTTGAACAGAAAGTTTCAAATTTTTGCACTGTTACGTAGATGGAAAAAAGCTGTCCTTGAAACAGTCTTGATATGTTCGTCAAAAGAGAGATCAGTGTCCAGAGTAACGCCGAGGTCCTTCACAGTTTTATTTGAGACGACTGTACAACCATTAAGATTAATTGTCAGATTCAACAGAAGATCTCTTTGTTTCTTGGGACCTAGAACAAGCATCTCTGTTTTGTCCGAGTTTAAAAGTAGAAAGTTTGCAGCCATCCACTTCCTTATGTCTGAAACACAGGCTTCTAGCGAGGGCAATTTTTGATCTTCACCATGTTTCATTGAAATCTACAGCTGTGTGTCATCCGCATAGCAGTGAAAGTTAACATTATGTTTTCGAATGACATCCCCAAGAGGTAAAATATATAATGAAAACAATACTGGTCCTAAAATGGAACCTTGAGGAACACCGAAATGTACAGTTATTTGTCAGAAGGCAAACAATTCACAGAGACAAACGGCTTCGGTATGATGCCATTAAATGGTAATTTACCACCTTCACAAGTGCAGTCTCAGTGCTATGATGGGCTCTAAAACTAGACTGAAGCATTTCGTATACATTGTTTGTCTTCAGGAAGGCAGAGAGTTGCTGCGCAACAGCCGTTTCAAATTTTTTTGAGAGGATTGAAAGATTCGATATAGGCCGATCGTTTTTTATATTTTCTGGGTCAAGGTCTGGCCTTTTCAAGAGAGGCTTTATTACTGCCACTTTTAGTGAGTTTGGTACACATCCGGTGGATAGAGAGCCGTTTATTATGTTCAACATAGGAGGGCCAAGCACAGGAAGCAGCTCTTTCAGTAGTTTAGTTGGAATTGGGTCCAGTATGCAGCTTGAAGGTTTAGAGGCCATGATTATTTTCATCATTGTGTCAAGCGATATAGTACTAAAATACTTGAGTGTCTCTCTTGATCCTAGGTCCTGGCAGAGTTGTGCAGACTCAGGCCAACTGAGCTTTGGAGGAATACGCAGATTTAAAGAGGAGTCCATAATTTGCTTTCTAATAATCTTGATCTTTTCCTCAAAGAAGTTAATGAATTTGTAACTGCTGAAGTGAAAGCCATCCTCACTTGGGTAATGCTGCTTTTTAGTTAGCTTTGCGACAGTATCAAAAATACATTTTGGATTGTTCTTATTTTCCTCAATTAAGTTGGAAAAATAGGATGATCGAGCAGCAGTAAGGGCTCTACGGTACTGCACGGTACTGTCTTTCAAAGCTAGTCGGAAGACTTCCAGTTTGGTGTGGCGCCATTTCCCTTCCAAATTTCTGGAAGCTTGCTTCAGAGCTTGGGTATTTTCTGTATACCAGGGAGCTAGTTTGTTATGAGAAATGTTTTTAGTTTTTAGGGGTGCAACTGCATCTAGGGTATTGCACAAGATTAAATTGAGTTCCTCAGTCAGGTGGTTAACTGATTTTTGTCCTCTGACGTCCTTGGGTAGGCAGAGGGAGTCTGGAAGGGCACCAAGGAATCTTTGTGTTGTCTGTGAATTTATAGCACGACTTTTGATGCTCCTTGGTTGGGGTCTGAGCAGATTATTTGTTGCAATTGCAAACGTAATAAAATGGTGGTCCGATAGTCCAGGATTATGAGGAAAAACATTAAGATCCACAACATTTATTCCATGGGACAAAACTAGGTCCAGAGTATGACTGTGACAGTGAGTAGGTCCGGAGACATGTTGGACAAAACCCACTGAGTCGATGATAGCTCTGAAAGCCTTTTGGATTGGGTCTGTGGACTTTTCCATGTGAATATTAAAGTCACCAAAAATGTGAATATTATCTGCTATGACTACAACGTCCGATAGGAATTCAGGGAACTCAATGAGGAATGCTGTATATGGCCCAGGAGGCCTGTAAACAGCAGCTATAAGTGATTGAGTAGGCTGCATAGATTTCATGACAAGGAGCTGAAAAGACAAAAGCATATATTTTTTTTGTAAATTGAAATTTTTTGTCGTAAATGTTAGCAACACCTCCGCCTTTGCGGGATGCACGGGGGATATGGTCACTAGTGTAACCAGGAGGTGAGGCCTCATTTAACACAGTAAATTCATCAGGCTTAAGCCATGTTTCAGTCAGGCCAACCACATCAAGATTACGATCAGTGATCAGTTCATTGACTATAATTGCCTTTGAAGTAAGGGATCTAACATTAAGTTGCCCTATTTTGAGATGTGTGGTATCACGATCTCTTTCAATAATGACAGGAATGGAGGAGGTCTTTATCTTAGTGAGATTGCTAAGGCGAACACTGCCATGTTTAGTTTTGCCCAACCCAGGTCGAGGCACAGACACGGTCTCAATGGGGAGCTGACTACACTGATTGTGCTAGTGGCAGACTCCACTAAGCTGGCAGGCTGGCTAATATCAGATAGCTTTTCATATGTTTCTAGTGTTTCTTTCTGACAATGAAATCCATAAAAAAGGAGATGAGCTGACTACACTGACTGTTGTCATGATGTTGGCCTCTTTGGGTATAGCAACCCCAACCCCCTCTCCCTGCCTCCCTCCTTCAACTAGGCTGCTGTGATCAGAGGTCGTAGATTCCTGAGAAAACCTCCTCATGGACACACAGTATAGAGAGAGTAGATTTTCATGGAGTACAAAGGAATTTTTTCCACCTCACAGAACTTGAGGTATGAACAAATTTCATGTTCCGGAGAAAGTATAAAAGATCGGTGAACAATCCAGCTACGAACTGGTCCATTTGTCACAACTTGGGGAAGCTCATGGGAGACGGTGTGGCCACATTACCATAACGCTGTTTATATAATAGCCTCAGATATGAGGTTTACATCTAATTGTTGTATAAGATGAATGAGTGACTATGATACTGTTTATATAATAGACTCAGATATGAGGTTTACATCTAATTGTTGTAGAAGATGAATGAGTGAGTATGATACTGTTTGTAAAATGGTGTAATATGATTGTGGACTATTTAATGAAGAAAAATACAATTCCCTTTTGATTTGAAATAAATCAGAGGACCGCCCCTGAGCCCAGTTAGGGTCAGACATCCTGGGACAGCCCTCTTCGGCCCTTCCGAATAAAACCCCCACTCGGGTTTTCGATCAGCAGACCGAGCTTACCTCAATTACGAGATGGCTAAAGGTTGCAGACCATGTTTTTCTCCATTAGGAGGACAAAGGTTGTAGACCATTGCTGAATCTTTTAACCATACCACGTGGTTAAACTCTTAGACTATCGATACCGACAGAATAAGAACAAGTCTTTGATATTAATTACTATTCTGCAGCTAGGAATTCGGTATCATTGAACACGAAGAACTACAACCGCCGAAACATCCATTCTATAACGAATGTCACTCTGAACAATCCCCTCTAACCACAACCGAGAGAGAGAGGGAGAGAGACGGACATTTCTACAAAAGAAATTCACTTTTCACCAGCGATCAAGACAACACATTGAGCGTAAATATATATATTGTTTGCAATTGTTCTCGAATGACTGAGCGTTCATGTGTAAAGGATTAGCATTTCAATTGTTATAATTGTAACTCTGTAGTGACTTCTTAGTCGACCCCAACTTCCCCTTTTGTCTAACAAGCCGCCATGCCAGTTTAGCCCACTAGGGGCACAATCTCCTGTCATTTCATGTAACCACATTTACCTTGTTTGTTTGTTTGTTTATGCATTTCTGTGAATTACTTAGTTAGTAATAAAGAAATTATTTAAGACAATTGATGTATGGATGACTCATAGTGAAGACTGGGTTTGTGCAGATAACCAACAATTTACGAAGTTTGGAATGAGACTAACGTGAGGTAAAGTAAATAATGAATTATTCGAAGACTAATTGATCAGATAAAATATCTGAAAAGTTGTTTTAGGAAATGATAACTTTGTAATCTAAATATTTTTCCTTGGTGCCCCGACTTCCTTCGTTATTACGGTTACATGAATAATCAGTCTAATCGTGTAATAACTAATTACAGAGAATCTTTGATAAAAAAAACTATCAGTCTTTAAGTTAAAATAATAGTATAATAATAATAGTAAAGACACGGCAGACTCCACTAAGCTGGCAGGCTGGCTAACAGCCTGCTGCCTGGCCTGCACCCTATCTCATTGTGGAGCTAGAGGAGTTAGAGCCCTGTCTATATTGGTAGATAGGATGAGAGCACCCTTCCATCTAGGATGGAGTCCGTCACTCCTCAGCAGGCCAGGTTTGGTCCTGTTTGTGGGTGCGTCCCAGAAAGAGGGCCAATTATCTACAAATTCTATATTTTGGGAGGGGCAGAAAAGAGTTTTCAACCAGCGATTGAGTTGTGAGACTCTGCTGTAGAGCTCATCACTCCCCCTAACTGGGAGGGGGCCAGAGACAATTACTCAATGCCGACATATCTTTCTAGATGATTTACACGCTGAAGCTATGTTGCGCTTGGTGACCTCTGTCTGTTTCATCCTAACATTGTTGGTGCCGACGTGGATAACAATATCTCTATATGCTCTACACTCACCAGTTTTAGCTTTAGCCAGCACCATCTTCAGATTAGCCTTAACGTCGGTAGCCCTGCCCCCTGGTAAACAGTGTATGATCGCTGGATGATTCGTTTTAAGTCTAATAATGCAGGTAATGGAGTCACCAATGACTAGGGTTTTCAATTTGTCAGAGCTAATGGTGGGAAACCTCGGCGTCTCAGACCCCGTAACGGGAGGAGTAGAGACAAGAGAAGGCTCAGCCTCTGACTCTGACTTGCTGCTTAATGGGGAGAACTGGTTAAAAGTTCCTGTCGGCTGAATGAGCGACACCGGTTGAGCATTCCTACAGCATTTCCCTCCAGAAACCGTGAGAAAGTTGTCCGGCTGTGGGGACCATGCGAGGGGATTTATACTAACGTTACTATCTGTACTTACTAGTGGCACAGACGCTGTTTCATCCTTTCCTACACTGAAATTACCCTTGCCTAACGATTGTGTCTGAAGCTGGGCTTGTAGCACGGCTATCCTCGCCGTAAGGAGATCGTTCTCCTGTATATTATGAGTACAGCGACTGCAATTAGAAGGCACCATGTTAATGTTACTACTTAGCTTCGGCTGTTGGAGGTCCTGTGTCCAGATAAAGCGTCCGGAGTGAAAAAGTTGAGTGAGGAAAATAGAGAATAGTTGGCCATTTCAGACACACTCAGTGTTACAGACAGGGGCTTTTGTCTCAGAGATGTGGTTTGATTTGAGTCTACATTTATGGGATATTCTCTTTAAAGCATTAAAGCATTAATCAGCAGTTGAAACAATAACCAACCCGACTTCCACCCCTGTTTCAGTAAAAAGCTGAGGGATGGAGCTGGAGAAATGTAACCCCTCTCCTAGATAGAGCCAATGACTGACCATCCATGAATTCACAATGCTAGTTTTAAACATGTTTTAAGGCTCTGCAGTGTTGTTTTCAACTACATTGTTTACAAACATTAGAGTTAACAAGCTTCTATTTTGGGTTCTGATAGAATGTGACTGTTAAACTAAGCTGCTGAGGCATTTCATAGTTATATTATTCCACAATCAATGGTTGTTTTTCATTAATACAGAAGTCCAACAATGGATGGAGCAACTACAGATTGCCCCTTTAATCTGCTTCTATTAATTATGCAGATGCCTTGATGTGGAGTTTCATACTGGAGGGAGGATGAGAGGGGGAGGACAGGGACAGAGAGATCGACTAGAGCTGTTCTCATGGTAAGGTAACTTACCAAGTCAGTGTTTTCCGTTGGGAGAAAAGCAGGCTTAGAGCTGTTCTGGTGTAGGCCTAGAACACGCATGACTACAGCCTGACAGACCACTATGTAATCTAGACCTTCTAGGAGCCAAGCAGCTGGCTCTTCAGACACAGAGGGAGAGGAGAGGAGAGGAGAGGAGAGGAGAGGAGAGGAGAGGAGAGGAGAGGAGAGGAGAGGAGAGGAGAGGAGAGGAGAGGAGAGGAGAGGAGAGGAGAGGAGAGGAGAGGAGAGGAGAGGAGAGGAGAGGAGAGGAGAGGAGAGGAGAGGAGAGGAGAGGAGAGGAGAGGAGAGGAGAGGAGAGGAGAGGAGAGGAGAGGAGAGGAGAGGAGAGGAGAGGAGAGGAGAGGAGAGGAGACCATTTATTTATAATTATCTAAATATTAAAACACAATTTATTTAAAATAATCTATTTATTAAAACCCAATTTATTTAAAATAATCTATATAATAAAACCCAATTTACCTAAAGTATTCTGTAAAATAATTTAACTGTCTTTATGGTTATATATTGTTGATTGGAGATTGTTACAGATGCGTGCAAACATTAACAATATTGTGATTGAGCCTGTTTCCTGCTTGCTGTGTGTCCCAGACCAGCGGGTGGCGTCTTTCTGCACCATGACAGATATGCAGAGGGCCGAGGCGCTCCAAATCTCACAGGAACTGACCAGACGCGTGGCTGCAGCTGAGGGGGCCGCCCTAGAGGCAGGGTGAGAGCCTCATCACTTGTAATACACATACCATATCGTACTATACTACACCATACCATACTATACTACACCATACCATACTATACCATACTATACCATACCACACCATACCATACTATACTATACTATACTATACTATACCATGCCATACTATACTACACCATACCATACTATACCACACCATTCCGTACCATACTATACTAAACCATACCATACTATACCATACTATAATATACCATACCATACCATACTATACCATACTTTACTATACCATACTATTTCATATTATACCATACCACATCATATCATACTATAGCATACCATACTATGTCATACTATACCATACCATACTATACCATACCACATCATATCATGCTATAGCATACCATACGATGTCATACTATACCATACCATACTATACCATACCACATCATATCATGCTATAGCATACCATACAATGTCATACTATACCACACCATACTATATCACACTATACTATACCATACCATACTATACCATACCATACTATACCATACCATACTATACCATACCACATCATACCATACTATACCATACCATACTATACCATACTATACCATACCACATATCATACTATAGCATACCATACTATATTATACCATACCATACCATACTATACCATACCCTACTATACCATACCACACCATACCATACTATACTATACCATGCCATACTATACTACACCATACCATACTATACCACACCATGCCGTACCATACTATACTAAACCATACCATACTATACCATACTATAATATACCATACCATACCATTCTATACCATACTATACTATACCATGCCACATTATACCATACTATACTACACCATACCATACTATACTATACCATACCATACTATAAAATACCATAGCATACTATATCACACTATACCATAGCATGCCATACTATATCATACTATACCATACCATACCATACTATACTATACCATAGCATACTATATCATACTATACCATAGCATGCCATACTATATCATACTATACAATACCATACTATACCATACTTTACTTTACCATACTATATCATATTATACCATACCACATCATATCATACTATAGCATACCATACTATGTCATACTATACCATACCATACTATACCATACCACATCATATCATGCTATAGCATACCATACTATGTCATACTATACCATACCATACTATACCATACCACATCATATCATGCTATAGCATACCATACTATGTCATACTATACCATACCATACTATACCATACCACATCATATCATGCTATAGCATACCATACAATGTCATACTATACCACACCATACTATATCACACTATACTATACCATACCATACTATACCATACCATACTATACCATACCACATCATACCATACTATACCATACCATACTATACCATACCACATATCATACTATAGCATACCATACTATATTATACCATACCATACCATACTATACCATACCCTACTATACCATACCATACTATACCATACCAAATCATACCATTCTATGCCATGCCATGCCATACCATACTATACCATGCGATGCTATACCATACTATACTATACCATATCATACTATACTATACCATAACATGCCACACTATACCATACTATACTATACCATACCATACTATAAAATACCATACATCATGTCACATCACATCATATTGAAATATACCATACTATACCAGTCTATACCATACCATACTATACTATACCATAGCATGCCATACCATATCATACTATACCATACTATACTATACCATACTATACGATACCATACTATACCATACTATATTATACCATATCATACTATACTATACCATAACATGCCACACTATACCATACTATACTATATCATACCATACTATAAAATACCATACATCATGTCACATCACATCATATCGAAATATACCATACTATACCAGTCTATAAGATACCATACTATAATATACCATAGCATGTCATACCATATCATACTATACCATACTATGTCATACTATACGATACCATACTATACCATACTATATTATACCATATCATACTATACTATACCATAACATGCCACACTATACCATACTATACTATACCATACCATAATATAAAATACCATACATCATGTCACATCACATCATATCGAAATATACAATACTATACCAGTCTATACCATACCATACTATACTATACCATAGCATGCCATACCATATCATACTATACCATACTATGTCATACTATACGATACCATACCCTACCATACCACATCATACCATACTATACCATACCACATCATGTCATACTATAGCGTACCATACTATACCATACTATATAATACCATACCATACTATACCATACTATGCTACACCTTACTATGCCATACCATACTATACCATACCATGCCACACTATACCATACTATACTACACCATACCATACTATACTATACCATGCCATACTATAAAATACCATACTATACCACATCATATCGTACTATATCATACTATACCATACCATACTCTGCCATACTATACCATACCACATCATACCATACCATGCCACATACTATACCATACTATATTACACCATACTATACTATACCATACTATACCATACCATACCATACTATGCTATACCATACCATGCCACGCTATACCATACTATACTACACCATACCATACTATACAACACCATACTATACCACATCATATCGTACTACACCATACTATACCATACTATACCATACCATACAATACTATACCATAGCATGCCAAACTATACCATACTATACTATGCCATAGTATACCATACCATGCTATGTCATACTATACCATACCATACTATACCATACCACATCATATCATACTATGACATACCATACTATACGATACCGAACCCTACTATACTGTTCCATACTATACTATACCATACCGTACTATACGATAATATACTATAACACACCATATTATACCATACCATACCATACTATACTATACCATACCATACTATACAATAATATACTATAACACACAATACTATACTAGAGCATACTATATTATACCATACCATACTATACCATACCACATCATATCATACTATACCATACCATACTATACGATACCATACCATACCCTACTATACTGTACCATACTATACCATGCCGTACTATACTATACCATACCACATCATATCATACTATACCATACCATACTATACCATATCATACTATACCATATTATACCATACCATACTATACCATACCACATCATATCATACTATACCATACCATACTATACGATACCATACCATACCCTACTATACTGTACCATACTATACCATGCCGTACTATACTATACCATACCACATCATATCATACTATACCATACCATACTATACCATATCATACTATACCATATTATACCATGCAATACTATACCACACTATACCATACCATAGTATACCATACCATACTATACCATACCATATTATACCATACCATACTATAGTATACTATGCCATACCCTACCATACCATACTATAGTGTACTATACCATACCATACTATACTATATTATACCGTGACATGCTATACCATACTATACTACACCATGCATAGTATTCCATGCCATACTATGTCACGCTATACCATACTATGTCACGCTATACCATACCATACTATATTATACCATACTATACCCTACTATACTATACCATACTATACCATACCATACTATACCATACCACATCATATCATACTATACCATACCATACTATATTATACCATACTATACCCTACTATACTATACCATACTATACCATACTATACCATAATATACCATACCACATCATATCATACTACACCATACCATACCATACTATATTATACCATACTATACCCTACTATACTATACCATACTATACCATACCACATCATATCATACTATACCATACCATACTATATTATACCATACTATACGATACCATCCCCTACTATACTGTACCATACCATACATTTCTATACTATGCTATACCATACTATACTACACCATACCATTACATACCACACCATACCATACTATACCATACCATACAATACCATACTATACCATACCATATTTTACCAGACCATACCATACTATAGTATACTATGCCATACCATACTATTGTGTACTATACCATACTATAAGATACCATACCATACTATACCATACCACATCATACTATACCATACTATACCATACTATACCACGTTACACCGCACCATACTCTACCATACCATACAAAACAACACACTATGCTATACCATACAACAACACACTATACTATATTATACCATACCTTGTCATACTATACCGTATTATACTTTACCACTTCAAATCACAACACTATACTACACTATAACATCTATGTGTTTGTCCAGGAACAACTCCCCATCCACTCTGACTGGCAAAGTCAACCAACTGGAGGTGATCCTGAGACAACTGCAGTATGATCTTAGAAAGGTACGGCACTCTCTTCCCTTCTTTGTCTTCGTCTTCTTATGTTTCTTCTTTTCTCTTCCCACACCTCCAGAGACAATGGCCCTCAAAGGAAAATGTGTTGGCAACTATATTTTTAGGCTCCCCGAGTGGCCCAGCGGTCTAAGGCACTGCATCTCAGTGCTAGAGGCGTGGTATAGTGGTATACTGGTATGGTGTAATTAAATAAAGGTAAAGAAATAAATACATAAAAATGGTATAAAGATATTATGTAATGGTATGGCGTAATCGTGTAACAGTACGGTGTAATGGTGTACTGGTATGGTGTAGTAGTGTATTGGTATGGTGTAATGGTATAATGATACTGTGTAATGTAATGATGTAATGATATGGTGTAATGGTATGGTGTAATCGTGTAACAGTACGGTGTAATGGTGTAATGATGTAATGATATGGTGTAATGATGTAATGATATGGCGCAATGGTATGGTGTAATGGTATACTGGTGTAATGATATGGTGTAACGGTATGGTGTAATGGTGTAAATATATTATGTAATGGTATAGTGTAACGGTGTAATGGTATAATGGTATGGTGTAATGATGTAATTATATGGTGTAATAGTGTAATGGTACGGTGTAATGGTATGGTGTAATGGTATGGTGTAATAGTGTAATGGTATGGTGTAATGGTATGGTTTAATGGTGTAATGGTGTGGTGTAATGGTTTTGTGTAATGGTGTAAGGGAATGGTGTAATGTTGAAATGTTTAAATAGTTTAATAGTATGGTGTAATGGTATGGTGTATTGGTGTAATGGTGTAATTGTATGGTGTAATGGTATAATGATATGGTGTAATGTTATAATGGTATGGTGTAATGGTGTAATAGTGTGATGTTATGGTGTAATAGTATGGTGTAATGGTGTAATGGTGTAGTATAATGGTGTAATGGTATAATGCTGTAATGGTATGGTGTAATGCTGTAATGGTATGGTGTAATGGTGTAATGGTGTAGTATAATGTTGTAATAGTATAATGCTGTAATGGTGTGGTGTAATTGTGTAATTGTGTAATGTTATAATTGTGTCATGTTGTAATTGTATGGTTTAACAGTGTAATGGTGTACTGGTATGGTGTAATGGTGTGGTATAGTGGTGTAATGGTGTAATAGTATAATGCTGTAATGGTATGGTGTAATGGTGTAATGGTGTAATTGTATGGTGTAATGGTAAAATGATATGGTGTAATGTTATAATGGTATGGTGTAATGCTGTAATAGTGTGATGTTATGGTGTAATAGTATGGTGTAATGGTGTAATGGTGTAGTATAATGGTGTAATGGTGTAATGATGTAATGATATGGTGTAATAGTGTAATGGTACGGTGTAATGGTATGGTGTAATGGTATGGTGTAATAGTGTAATGGTATGGTGTAATGGTGTGGTGTAATGGTATGGTGTAATGGTATGGTGTAATAGTGTAATGGTATGGTGTAATGGTGTGGTGTAATGGTGTAAGTGTATGGTGTAATGGTATAATGATATGGTGTAATGTTATAATGGTATGGTGTAATGTTGGAATTGTGTGGTGTAATGGTATGGTGTAATGGTGAAATTATGTAATGATATGGTTTAATGGTATAATGTTATGGTGTATTGGTATAATGGTATGGTGAAATGATGTAATGGTGTAATTGTATGATGTAATGGTGTAATGGTATGGTGTAATGGTGTAATGGTGTAATGATATGGCGCAATGGTATGGTGTAATGGTATAATGGTATACTGGTGTAATGATATGGTGTAACGGTATGGTGTAATGGTGTAAATATATTATGTAATGGTATAGTGTAACGGTGTAATGGTATAATGGTATGGTGTAATGATGTAATTATATGGTGTAATAGTGTAATGGTACGGTGTAATGGTATGGTGTAATGGTATGGTGTAATAGTGTAATGGTATGGTGTAATGGTATGGTTAATGGTGTAATGGTGTGGTGTAATGGTTTTGTGTAATGGTGTAAGGGAATGGTGTAATGTTGAAATGTTTAAATAGTTTAATAGTATGGTGTAATGGTATGGTGTAATGGTGTAATGGTGTAATTGTATGGTGTAATGGTATAATGATATGGTGTAATGTTATAATGGTATGGTGTAATGGTGTAATAGTGTGATGTTATGGTGTAATAGTATGGTGTAATGGTGTAATGGTGTAGTATAATGGTGTAATGGTATAATGCTGTAATGGTATGGTGTAATGCTGTAATGGTATGGTGTAATGGTGTAATGGTGTAGTATAATGTTGTAATAGTATAATGCTGTAATGGTGTGGTGTAATTGTGTAATTGTGTAATGTTGTAATTGTGTCATGTTGTAATTGTATGGTTTAACAGTGTAATGGTGTACTGGTATGGTGTAATGGTGTGGTATAGTGGTGTAATGGTGTAATAGTATAATGCTGTAATGGTATGGTGTAATGGTGTAATGGTGTAATTGTATGGTGTAATGGTAAAATGATATGGTGTAATGTTATAATGGTATGGTGTAATGCTGTAATAGTGTGATGTTATGGTGTAATAGTATGGTGTAATGGTGTAATGGTGTAGTATAATGGTGTAATGGTGTAATGATGTAATGATATGGTGTAATAGTGTAATGGTACGGTGTAATGGTATGGTGTAATGGTATGGTGTAATAGTGTAATGGTATGGTGTAATGGTGTGGTGTAATGGTATGGTGTAATGGTATGGTGTAATAGTGTAATGGTATGGTGTAATGGTGTGGTGTAATGGTGTAAGTGTATGGTGTAATGGTATAATGATATGGTGTAATGTTATAATGGTATGGTGTAATGTTGGAATTGTGTGGTGTAATGGTATGGTGTAATGGTGAAATTATGTAATGATATGGTTTAATGGTATAATGTTATGGTGTATTGGTAAAATGGTATGGTGAAATGATGTAATGGTGTAATTGTATGATGTAATGGTGTAATGGTATGGTGTAATGGTGTAATGGTGTAATGATATGGCGCAATGGTATGGTGTAATGGTATAATGGTATACTGGTGTAATGATATGGTGTAACGGTATGGTGTAATGGTGTAAATATATTATGTAATGGTATAGTGTAACGGTGTAATGGTATAATGGTATGGTGTAATGATGTAATTATATGGTGTAATAGTGTAATGGTACGGTGTAATGGTATGGTGTAATGGTATGGTGTAATAGTGTAATGGTATGGTGTAATGGTATGGTTTAATGGTGTAATGGTGTGGTGTAATGGTTTTGTGTAATGGTGTAAGGGAATGGTGTAATGTTGAAATGTTTAAATAGTTTAATAGTATGGTGTAATGGTATGGTGTAATGGTGTAATGGTGTAATTGTATGGTGTAATGGTATAATGATATGGTGTAATGTTATAATGGTATGGTGTAATGGTGTAATAGTGTGATGTTATGGTGTAATAGTATGGTGTAATGGTGTAATGGTGTAGTATAATGGTGTAATGGTATAATGCTGTAATGGTATGGTGTAATGCTGTAATGGTATGGTGTAATGGTGTAATGGTGTAGTATAATGTTGTAATAGTATAATGCTGTAATGGTGTGGTGTAATTGTGTAATTGTGTAATGTTGTAATTGTGTCATGTTGTAATTGTATGGTTTAACAGTGTAATGGTGTACTGGTATGGTGTAATGGTGTGGTATAGTGGTGTAATGGTGTAATAGTATAATGCTGTAATGGTATGGTGTAATGGTGTAATGGTGTAATTGTATGGTGTAATGGTAAAATGATATGGTGTAATGTTATAATGGTATGGTGTAATGCTGTAATAGTGTGATGTTATGGTGTAATAGTATGGTGTAATGGTGTAATGGTGTAGTATAATGGTGTAATGGTGTAATGATGTAATGATATGGTGTAATAGTGTAATGGTACGGTGTAATGGTATGGTGTAATGGTATGGTGTAATAGTGTAATGGTATGGTGTAATGGTGTGGTGTAATGGTATGGTGTAATGGTATGGTGTAATAGTGTAATGGTATGGTGTAATGGTGTGGTGTAATGGTGTAAGTGTATGGTGTAATGGTATAATGATATGGTGTAATGTTATAATGGTATGGTGTAATGTTGGAATTGTGTGGTGTAATGGTATGGTGTAATGGTGAAATTATGTAATGATATGGTTTAATGGTATAATGTTATGGTGTATTGGTATAATGGTATGGTGAAATGATGTAATGGTGTAATTGTATGATGTAATGGTGTAATGGTATGGTGTAATGGTGTAATGGTGTAATAGTATGGTGTAATTGTATGGTGTAACGGTGTAATGGTATGGTGTAATGGTATAATGATATTGTGTAATGGTATGGTTTAATGGTGTAATGGTTTTGTGTAATGGTATAATGATATTGTGTAATGGTATGGTTTAATGGTGTAATGGTGTGGTGTAATGGTATAGTGTAATGGTATGGTAAAATGAAATGGTACAGTGTAATAGTATAATGGTATGTTTTAATGGTGTAACGGTATGGTATTGTGCAATGTTATAATGGTTTTGTGTAATAGTGTAAGGGAATGGTGTAATGTTGAAATGTTGAAATAGTTTAATAGTATGGTGTAATGGTATGGTGTAATGGTGTAATTGTATGGTGTAATGGTATAATGATATGGTGTAATGTTATAATGGTATGGTGTAATGGTGTAATAGTGTGATGTCATGGTGTAATAGTATGGTGTAATGGTGTAATGGTGTAATGGTATAATGCTGTAATGGTATGGTGTAATGCTGTAATGGTATGTTGTAATGGTGTAATGGTGTAGTATAATGTTGTAATAGTATAATGCTGTAATGGTGTGGTGTAATTGTGTAATTGTGTAATGTTGTAATTGTGTAATGTTGCAATTGTGTAATGTTGTAATTGTATGGTTTAACAGTGTAATGGTGTACTGGTATGGTGTAATGGTATGGTGTAATGGTGTAATGGTGTAATAGTATAATGCTGTAATGATATGGTGTAATGGTGTAATGGTGTAATGGTATAATGCTGTAATGGTATGGTGTAATGGTGTAATGGTGTAATGCTGTAATGGTATGGTGTAATGGTGTAATGGTATAATGTTGTAATGGTATGGTGTAGTATAATGGTGTAATGGTATAATGCTGTAATAGTGTGATGTGATGGTGTAGTGGTATAATGCTGTAATGGTATGGTGTAATGGTATGGTGTAATTGTATGGTGTAATGGTATAATGCTGTAATGGTGTGATGTGATGATGTAGTGGTATAATGCTGTAATGGTATGGTGTAATGGTATGGTGTAGTATAATGGGGTAATGGTATAATGCTGCAATGGTATGGTGTAATGGTATGGTGTAATGGTATAATGTTGTAATTGGTATGGTTTAACAGTGTAATGGTGTACTGGTATGGTGTAATGGTATGGTGTAATGGTATGGTGTAGTATAATGGTGTAATGGTATAATGCTGCAATGGTGTGATGTGATGATGTAGTGGTATAATGCTGTAATGGTATGGTGTAATGGTATGGTGTAGTATAATGTGGTAATGGTATAATGTTGTAATGGTGTGATGTGATGGTGTAGTGGTATAATGCTGTAATGGTATGGTGTAATGGTATGGTGTAGTATAATGGTGTAATGGTATAATGCTGTAATGATATGGTGTAATGGTATGGTGTAATGGTATAATGTTGTAATTGTATGGTGTAACAGTGTAATGGTGTACTGGTATGGTGTAATGGTATGGTGTAATTGTATAATGGTCTCTTTTCTCAATCACTACCTAGTTAACTTCTCTTCATTCCTCTCCTTTCTGTTTCTGTGCTCTCCAGTCCCTTATTTTAACCCTGGGAAGAATACAGTGAAACCCATTTACCCTACATCTGGCTGAGTCCTGCCTGACTATAGAAGCCAGTGTCCCCTTTTTAAGTTGGTTAGAAAAACATCACGTAGCTAGTCTTATAAGCCAAGAACAATAGGGTGTGTTTGTAATTGTACAGCTATTTGTGAATCCATACTTTATTCCAAGTGAGTGATAAGAAACGATTAGCCTCCATCTGAAATGGCATCCATTTCAGACAAAACCCTAATGTTGAGTGTTGATCTCCTCCTCGGGAGGAGGACCAGGAGGTGTTGCTGCAGGTAGAGGTTAGGGTTTGGGTCAGGGTTAGGGGTCAGTGGTTAGAGGTCAGTGTTAATATGATATGTTCTCTCTCTCTCTACCAGGAGAAGGAGGACAAGGTGTTGCTGCAGGTAGAGGTGCAGCACCTGAGACAAGACAACATGAGACTACAGGAGGAGAGTCAGACATCAGCCGCTCAACTCAGGAAGTTTACTGAATGGTTCTTCCACACTATCGACAAGAAACCCTGAAACTCTACTGGACTATTAATGCCCCTGGGGAACAATGGAACTCTACTACCCCAGGGGGTAACAGAACTCTGAGGACTACTGCCATACTACTGCACTGAGAGAGACCTACTGCCCAAGGAGCAATGGAACCCTCTACTGCCCTGGGGGGGACTTGACTTCTCGAATGCCACATGGACAGAACATTTCTACAAACTACAAACTCCCTGGGGCCCCAGGGACAAAACATAACTATTCAAGGAAACCCTGTGCTGTGTGGGAGAGCCTGTCCTGGGGGACCCCTCTTTCTCTGTCCCCTGGGGATCCCTCTGTCCTGGGGAACCCCTCTTTCTCTGTCCCCTGGGGATCCCTCTTTCTCTGTCCCCTGGGGAACCCTCTTTCTCTGTCCCCTGGGGAACCCCTTTTTCTCTGTCCTGGGGAACCCCTCTTTCTCTGTCCCCTGGGGAACCCCTCTTTCTCTGTCCCCTGGGGAACCCCTCTTTCTCTGTCCCCTGGGGAACCCCTGTTTCTCTGTCCCCTGGGGATCCCTCTGTCCTGGGGAACCCCTCTTTCTCTGTCCCCTGGGGATCCCTCTGTCCTGGGGAACCCCTCGTTCTCTGTCCCCTGGGGAACCCCTCTTTCTCTGTCCCCTGGGGAATCCCTTTTTCTCTGTCCCCTAGGGAACCATCTTTCTCTGTCCCCTAGGGAACCCTCTTTCTCTGTCCCCTGGGGAACCCCTCTTTCTCTGTCCCCTAGGGAACCCTCTTTCTCTGTCCCCTGGGGAACCCCTCTTTCTCTGTTCTCTGGGGAACCCCTCTTTCTCTGTCCCCTGGGGAACCCCTCTGTCCTGGGGAACCCCTCTTTCTCTGTCCCCTGGGGATCCCTCTGTCCTGGGGAACCCCTCTTTCTCTGTCCCCTGGGGATCCCTCTTTCTCTGTCCCCTGGGGAACCCTCTTTCTCTGTCCCCTGGGGAACCCCTCTTTCTCTGTCCTGGGGAACCCCTCTTTCTCTGTCCCCTGGGGAACCCCTCTTTCTCTGTCCCCTGGGGATCCCTCTGTCCTGGGGAACCCCTCTTTCTCTGTCCCCTGGGGAACCCCTCTTTCTCTGTCCCCTGGGGATCCCTCTGTCCTGGGGAACCCCTCGTTCTCTGTCCCCTGGGGAACCCCTCTTTCTCTGTCCCCTGGGGAATCCCTTTTTCTCTGTCCCCTAGGGAACCATCTTTCTCTGTCCCCTAGGGAACCCTCTTTCTCTGTCCCCTGGGGAACCCCTCTTTCTCTGTCCCCTGGGCAACCCCTCTTTCTCTGTCCCCTAGGGAACCCTCTTTCTCTGTCCCCTGGGGAACCCCTCTTTCTCTGTCCCCTGGGGAACCCCTCTGTCCTGGGGAACACCTCTGTCCCCTGGGGAACCCCTTAAGAGAAATGAACTTATTGTCTGCTATCTGCACCAGGAATCAACTTATTGTCTGCTATCGGCACCAGGAATCAACTTATTGTCTGCTATCTGCACCAGGAATCAACTTATTGTCTGCTATCGGCACCAGGAATCAACGTATTGTCTGCTATTGGCACCAGGAATCAACTTATTGTCTGCTATTGGCACCAGGAATCAACTTAATGTCTGTTCCTTTATCTGCACCACGAGGCACCAAGAGGAATCAACTTAATGTCTGCTATGTGCACCAGGAATGAACATGGTCTGCTATCTGCACCAACCATGTGGCAGAACTGGACTGTAAAGGCACAGTGGGATTAAAGAATGTAGCCCAACTGACCTGAGAAGTATTTTTTACTGTCTGTTTCCTCAACGTTCCTAAAGTCACAAACACTTAGAAGCCAACCTGATGTGTGATCCAAACGCTTTGATATGAAATAGTTATGTTTAATCTTTATGTTCTTCAATGTTGTAATATAGAATCACGAAGGGGCAGTAGGGTTGATGTTAAAAGGTGCTCTCCTGTTGTCGCTGTCGGATGAAAACTTCTTATCTCCACAACAGAACATTTTCAGGAAATGGGAAAAACTGCCATATTTTCCCATTAACAATTTACGAAACCTTCAAAGTTAAAAAAAAACTAAAATCAATTTCTTGTCCTAGAGTCATGAAGTGTTGAGAGTACACTACGGGGAGTTACTGTTTTCAATTTCTGTAAACAAATCAAAATAAATACAAAATGGTAAAATTGCAGAAATGGAGTTCCAAGGTTTTCATTCGACAGCATTTCTGAAACCTGTTCTATCACTAGTCTGTTTATATGCTGCTGTCATCACGTCTTAGCAATAACTAAGTAGTTGTTTTAGTGTGTTTTAAAAAGTTAGCAGCACAAATGTAGGCAGTTCCTGTGGGGAGAATGACGGTTGTATTTGACATGTGCTGATATCCTACAAGAGGCTGGGTCTGTGTGTTAATGTAGGTGTAGAATAGTATGGGTCCTTTCTCTTTGCTTTCCTTGTTACTACTCTTGCCTTGTCCATGGATCGCTCAGCTGATACACAAACCTGGGCCGCATGCCACAAGGCACACTATTCCCTACGTAGTGCACTACTTTTGGTCAAGACTTTGGTCAAAAGTAGTGCACTACACTCTAGGAATAGGGTGCCATTTGTGATGCAGAACCCGAATGCGTTATAATCACAGTAGCAATCTGGGTCCATAGGGATCTGGTCTACAGTAGTGCACTATGTAGGGAATAGGGTGCCATAGGGCCCTGGTCTAAAGTAGTGCACTATATAGGGTGCCATGTAGGATACAACCAATCACACTCACAATGTCAAAATGTCTCTCTCTGTACATAAGCTCCTCCACTGAAGTGTCTTGTTGTATTTCATATTTATTGAAACTGATTTCACCTGAAGTTGTTCATTTGATTAATTAATAAGCATCAAATATAGATTTTCCTTTTTCAGCACTAAGTTAGGAAAAAGCTCTGTTTTTGTTGTAAAGTACGTATGAAGCATAATTTACAGGGCAGAATTATATTAAAATATACAAATGATTATTCTTGTTGATTGTGTCCCAGAGCTCTGGTCAAAATAAGTGTACACTAAATAGGAAATAGGGTGCCATAGGGCTCTGGTCTAAAGTAGTGCACTATGTAGGGAATAGGGTGCCATTTGGGACATATTGTGTTTTGTTTTGGAGATGATTCCAACATTTGGATGCTGCTAGATGATCTGTTGGTCTGTTGCTTTTTCAGGATAATAATCTTTCTACATTAAACAGTTTCAGCTCACATGATAGGTTGCTTTGGTTTTCTAAATAAATGTAGTATGAAAATAATGAATTACTTTCTTCTTATGGTGTTTTAGCTCACAGAACAGTGACCACAACATGTACTAGACCACTGGCTGTAATGTAGAAACTGGGGTCTTTGTGGCTTTTCTGACCTGTACTCACAAAGCTGATATGTCTTATATGTACAGTGTTACTATAGTATACCCTATAGTATACCCTATAGTATACCCTATAGTATACCCTATAGTATACCCTATAGTATACCCTATAGTATACCCTATAGTATACCCTATAGTATACCCTATAGTATACCCTATAGTATACCCTACTATACTGATAGTGGTAGCAGTTAAAAAAAATATATATATATATATTTGACCTTTCTTTAACTAGGGAAGTCAGTTAAGATCAAATTCTTATTTTCAATGACGGCCTAGGAACAGTGGGTTAACTGGCCTAGGAACAGTGGGTTAACTGCCTGTTCAGGGGCAGAACGACAGATTGTACCTTGTCAGCTCGGGGATTTGATCTAGCAACTACTCTATTGACTATGGTAGTAGTGGTCGTAGCATGTTACCAGTGCAGAGTGGATCGGCAGGAGTACCAGGTAATAACATGGCTATAAACAGGGAGTACCAGGTAATACCATGGTTATATACAGGAAGTACCAGGTAATAACATGACAATATACAGGAAATACAAGGTAGTAACATGGCTATATACAGGGAGTACCAGGTAATAACATGGCTATATATACAGGAAGTACCAGGTAATAACATGACCATATACAGGGAGTACCAGGTAATGACATGGCTATATATACAGGAAGTACCAGGTAATAACGTGACTATATACAGGAAGTACCAGGTAATTCCATGGTTATATACAGGGAGTACCAGGTAGTAACATGGCTATATATACAGGAAGTACCAGGTAATAACATGACTATATACAGGAAGTACCAGGTAATTCCATGGTTATATACAGGGAGTACCAGGTAGTAACATGGATATATACAGGGAGTACCAGGTAGTAACATGGCTATATACAGGGAGTACCAGGTAGTAACATGGATATATACAGGGAGTACCAGGTAGTAACATGGCTATATACAGGGAGTACCAGGTAACAACATGGCTGTATTCAAGGTGTTACCAGTACAGACTGGATGTGCAGGGGTACCATGTAGTTGAGTTAGACATGTACAGATACTGTATGTTCCCAGCACAGCAGACGTCTTGTGTTTGATGTGTCTGTGGTTTGATTTTCGTACAATTTTGTACAAGAGACCTAGTTCTCAACATGAACCCTCTTAAAATAAGGGTTAAATAAATAAAACAGGCTAAATGTCTAGATGTCCTTTGTCCCATGTCCTTCATACTGTATTGTAACTCACTCTGTCAGCGCTGATCTTATACAATCAGTCAGTATCTGGGTGTGTAGGATGAATTGAAAACAATATTCTAACCTAGTTTATTTTCTAGCAAACCAAGTTATTACCACAAGGCACAGTCAGTCCCTCTGAGAGTAGTATGGGCTTTAGAATTATGTGTTCAATGCCTGTACTACTGGGAATAGATTGTGTACTACTGTGACTAGATGCTGTGTAACTGTGACTAGATGTTGTGTTACTGTGACTAAGCTGCTGTACTACTGTGACTAGATGCTGTGTTACTGTGACTAGATGCTGTGTTACTGAGACTAGATGCTGTGTTACTGTGACTAAGCTGCTGTACTACTGTGACTAGATGCTGTGTTACTGTGACTAGATGCTGTGTTACTGAGACTAGATGCTGTACTACTGTGACTAGATGCTGTGTTACTGTGACTAGATGCTGTGTTACTGAGACTAGATGCTGTACTACTGTGACTAGATGCTGTGTTACTGTGACTAGATGCTGTGTTACTGTGACTAGATGCTGTGTTACTGAGACTAGATGCTGTACTACTGTGACTAGATGCTGTGTTACTGTGACTAGATGCTGTGTTACTGAGACTAGATGCTGTGTTACTGTGACTAAGCTGCTGTACTACTGTGACTAGATGCTGTACTACTGTGACTAGATGCTGTGTTACTGTGATTAGATGCTGTACTTCTGTGACTAGATGCTGTGTTACTGTGACTAGATGCTATACTACTGTGACTAGATGCTGTACTGCTGTGACTAGATGCAGTTCTACTGTGACTAGATGCTGTGTTACTGTGACTAGATGCAGTTCTACTGTGACTAGATGCAGTTATACTGTGACTAGATGCTGCACTACTGTGACTAGATGCAGTTCTACTGTGACTAGATGCTGCACTACTGTGACTAGATGCTGTGTTACTATATCTAGATGCTGTATTACTGTGACTAGATGCTGTACTACTGTGTCTAGATGCTGTACTACTGTGACTAGATGTTGTGTTACTGTGACTAGATGTTGTGTTACTGTGACTAGATGCTGTGCTACTCTGACTAGATGCTGTGTTACTGTGACTAGATGCAGTTCTAGTGTGACTAGATGCTGCACTACTGTGACTAGATGCTGTAATACTGTGACTAGATGCTGTACTACTGTGACTAGATGCTGTACTACTGTGACTATATGCTGTACTACTGTGATTATATGCTGTACTACTGTGTCTAGATGCTGTGTTACTGTGACTAGATGCTGTACTACTGTGATTAGATGCTGTACTACTGTGTCTAGATGCTGTGCTACTGTGACTAGATGCTGTGCTACTGTGACTAGATGCTGTGTTACTGTGACTAGATGTTGTGTTACTGTGACTAGATGCTATGTTACTGTGTCTAGATGCTGTGTTACTGTGACTAGATGCTGTTTTACTGTGACTAGATGCTGTACTACTGTGACTAGATGCTGTGTAACTGTGACTAAGATGCTGTACTACTGTGACTAGATATTGTGTTACTGTGACTAGATGCTGTGTTACTGAGACTAGATGCTGTGTTACTGAGACTAGATGCTGTGTTACTGAGACTAGATGCTGTGTTACTGAGACTAGATGCTGTACTACTGTGACTAGATGCTGTACTACTGTGTCTAGATGCTGTGTTACTGTGTCTAGATGCTGTGTTACTGAGACTAGATGCTGTGTTACTGAGACTAGATGCTGTACTACTGTGACTCGTGTTTGTGACTGTGTTCTCTGGGAGGGATGTGAGAGTTTCTAACTAGATTCCTTTTGTCTGTCTGTGTGTGTGTGTGTGTGTGTGTGTGTGTGTGTGTGTGTGTGTGTGTGTGTGTGTGTGTGTGTGTGTGTGTGTGTGTGTGTGTGTGTGTGTGTGTGCCGGTGGCTGCGTGTGCGTGTTGTGTGTTCATTCTAAACAACAGATGCTGTTTTCTCTGTGGGGACGGTGCTAGAAGTTATTGAATAATTAATTCAGTCTTTTCTATCATGGATAAATAAAGTTGTTTTCTTCCTCCTGCTATACGACTACAGTCAGGAAGCCTGGGTCTCTGCAGGAGGCTCTCCAATCACTCTCCAGGAGGAGGCTGTCCAATCACTACTCTGCAGGAGGAGGCTGTCCAATCACTACTCTGCAGGAGGAGGCTGTCCAATCACTACTCTGCAGAAGGAGGTTGTCCAATCACTACTCTGCATGAGGAGGCTGTCCAATCATCCTACTCTGCAGAAGGAGGCTGTCCAATCACTACTCTGCATGAGGAGGCTGTCCAATCACCCTACTCTGCAGGGGTTTATGGGTATGCAGTGCTGAATTTGAGCTGGATCCAGCCGGAACAGAATAGGACACTTCTCCGTTCTGGACTGTTTTGTTCCTGAACATATTTGGTCAGATTTGGTATCTCTCATGGCATGAAAAATTATTTTCACTTTTGCAATGTAAAAATGTTCAATTAAAGATGTTGCAAACAGACCAAGTTAATTCGACTTAATTCTCCTGCCCCCCCCCCCCCTGCAGATTCCTGTTCTATCATCTCTCTCACTCTCTCAGCTCTGACTCTCAGCCCTCCAGCGTTTCACTTCATCATTTATTTCCTTATAGGATCATATCTGTGTAAAGCGTTCTTTAGGAGCTGCAGAACCCCTGAGAAAGTCAAAGAAATTTGCCAACATTATACAATTACTGCTGTCTTTTCAGAAGGAAATGAAATCATTCAGAATAGCCAGTTATAGTCTACAGTCAGGAACACGTGGTAAATCTGTCATATAAAAACAGCATGCAGACAACAGGCCTAATCACAATACTTCAAATACAGTCGCAGGGAATCACAGGTTGGAAAGCAAATGGCTCCTGCTGAAAAGAGGAGAGGAACCTGTCTGCTGTCGGCCACCAAAATATTTGACCAACTTCCAACTATATAAGTAAAACAAGAGAGATGGGCTTTTGGAAGGAGCACTACCTGCCAGCACCTGGGAGTGAGCTGCGTGTCGTGTGAATCAGTGAAACTGGGAAGAATTTTAGGACTATCATTTCCTCCTCATACAGTAGCTTACAATGTGTCTCCACACACCTCGGCCAGGATATTGATGGATTCAAGGTCGTTTTTATTGATCTCTGATTCTCAGTTTGTCAGTGTCAAAGTAGTCTGTCATTACGATCGTTTGTGCTGCATTAACAAATATTCTGCCAAAGTCTCCAGCCGTGTGAAATGTCCTAGAACTGCATGAAATGTGTTGATAAAAGGGACACATTTTTCCCAGACCTTATACTACTGAAAATGTTCCCCATGTGTGCAACTATAAGTGCTTCAACTCTACTGCTCTCTGCCACCAGTATGTGTTCTCATGCACTCCGGTACATCAGAGCTCCCCATGTCACCATCATATCGATCACTTTTTGGGGTCGATGTTTTTTTTACTGTGGGTATACAGCTGCAGTGTCTCATGGGTAGAGCTGGTTTGGAACATGACTACGTCCTGATTCTCCACCCTTCGACCAAAGTGTGCACTTTGGAAGAAGTGTGTATAAGTGAGAATGCTACTGTGTAAATTAGTGTTTGAGTTATCATGATTTGGATCTGTGAGGGTTCTTCAGGGTCTCTGACTGCCCGGTGGAGAGGAGGGCCATAGTGAGGTAACAGCCGTGCTGTCCTGGGTTCTTCAGGGTCTCTGACTGCCCGGTGGAGAGGAGGGCCATAGTGAGGTAACAGCCGTGCTGTCCTGGGTTCTTCAGGGTCTCTGACTGCCCGGTGGAGAGGAGGGCCATAGTGAGGTAACAGCCGTGCTGTCCTGGGTTCTTCAGGGTCTCTGACTGCCCGGTGGAGAGGAGGGCCATAGTGAGGTAACAGCCGTGCTGTCCTGGGTTCTTCAGGGTCTCTGACTGCCCGGTGGAGAGGAGGGCCATAGTGAGGTAACAGCCGTGCTGTCCTGGGTTCTTCAGGGTCTCTGACTGCCCGGTGGAGAGGAGGGCCATAGTGAGGTAACAGCCGTGCTGTCCTGGGTTCTTCAGGGTCTCTGACTGCCCGGTGGAGAGGAGGGCCATAGTGAGGTAACAGCCGTGCTGTCCTGGGTTCTTCAGGGTCTCTGACTGCCCGGTGGAGTGGTGGGTCACAAATAGGAGTCTGTGGAGCAGGACACCACTGTAATCATGGGCTGTGCTGTAGTGTAGTGTAGTGAAGTGTAGTGTAGTGTAGTGAAGTGTAGTGTAGTGTAGTGAAGTGTATTATAGTGAAGTGAAGTGTAGTGAGGTGAGGTGTAGTGAAGGGTAGTTTAGTGTAGTGAAGTGTTGGTAGTGAAGTGTAGTGTAGTGAAGTGTAGTGTAGTGTAGTGAAGTGAGGTGTAGTGTAGTGAGGTGTAGTGAGGTGTAGTGAAGTGTAGTGAGGTGTAGTGAGGTGTAGTGTAGTGTAGTGTAGTGTAGTGTAGTGTAGTGTAGTGTAGTGTAGTGTAGTGAGGTGTAGTGTAGTGTAGTGAGATGTAGTGAGGTGTAGTGAAGTGTAGTGAGATGTAGTGAATTGTAGTGAGTTGTAGTGAGGTGTAGTGTAGTGAGGTGTAGTGAAGTAAGGTGTAGTGTAGTGAGGTGTAGTGAGGTGTAGTGAAGTGTAGTGAGGTGTAGTGTAGTGAGGTGTAGTGTAGTGAGGTGTAGTGAAGTGAGGTGTAGTGAGGTGTAGTGAGGTGTAGTGATGTGTAGTGAGGTGTAGTGAGGTGTAGTGTAGTGAGGTGAGCTGTAGTGAGGTGTAGTGAAGTGTAGTGAGGTGTAGTGAGGTGTAGTGAAGTGTAGTGAGGTGTAGTGTAGTGAGGTGTAGTGAAGTGAGGTTTAGTGAGGTGTAGTGAGGTGTAGTGAAGTGTAGTGAGGTGTAGTGAAGTGTAGTGAGGTGTAGTGAGGTGTAGTGAAGTGTAGTGAGGTGTAGTGAGGTGTAGTGAAGTGAGGTGTATTGAAGTGAGGTGTAGTTAGGTGTAGTGTAGTGAGATGTATTGAAGTGTGGTGTAGTGAGGTGTAGTGAAGTGTAGTGGAATGTAGTGAAGTGTAGTGAGGTGTAGTGAAGTGAGGTGTAGTTTAGTGAGGTTTAGTGAAGTGTAGTGAGGTGTAGTGAGGTGTAGTGTAGTGAGGTGTAGTGTATTGTAGTGAGGTGTAGTGTAGTTTAGTGAAGTGAAGTGTAGTGTAGTGTAGTGCAGTTTATTGAGGGTGTGGTGTAGTGAGGTGTAGTGTAGTGAGGTTTAGTGAAGTGTAGTGAGGTGTAGTGAGGTGTAGTGTAGTGAGGTGTAGTGAAGTGACGTGTAGTGTAGTGTAGTGTAGTGTAGTGAGGTGTAGTGAGGTGTAGTGTAGTGTAGTGTAGTGAGGTGAAGTGTAGTGAGGTTTAGTGAAGTGTAGTGAGGTGTAGTGAGGTATAGTGAAGTTAGGTGTAGTGTAGTGAGGTGTATTGTGAGATGTAGTGAGGTGTAGTGTAGAGAGGTGTAGTGTAGTGAGGTGTAGTGTAGTGAGATGTAGTGAAGTGTAGTGAGGTGTAGTGAGGTGTAGTGAGGTGTAGTGAGGTGTAGTGAGGTGTAGTGAGCTGTAGCGAAGTGAGGTGTAGTGTAGTGCGGTGTAATGAAGTGTAGTGAGGTGTTATGTAGTGAGGTGTAGTGTAGTGATGTGTAGTGTAGTGAGGTGTAGTGAGGTGTAGTGAGGTGTAGTGTAGTGTAGTGAGGTGTAGTGAGCTGTAGCGAAGTGTAGTGGGTTGTAGTTAAGTGTAATGTAATGAGGTTTTAGTGAAATGAGATGTAGTGAGGTGTAGTGAGGTATAGTGAGGTGTGTTGTAGGGAGGTGTAGTGAGGTGTAGTGAAATGAAGTTAGGTGGAGTGTAGTGTAGTGAGGTCTAGTGAGGTTTTGGTAAAGTGAGGTGTAGTGAGGTGTAGTGAGGTGTAGTGAAGTGTAGTGAGGTGTAGTGGGGTGTAGTTTAGTGTAGTGAGGTATAGTGAAGTGTAGTGAGGTATAGTGAGGTGTAGTGAAGTGTAGTGAGGTGTAGTGAAGTGTAGTGTAGTGAAGTGAGGTTTAGTGAAGTGTAGTGAGGTGTAGTGAGGTGTAGTGAAGTGAAGTGAAGTGAAGTGGAGTTACGTGTAGTGTAGTGTAGTGTAGTGAGGTGTAGTGAGGTGTAGTGAGGTGTAGTGTAGTGAGGTGAAGTGTAGTGAGGTTTAGTGAAGTGTAGTGAGGTGTAGTGAGGTATAGTGAAGTTAGGTGTAGTGTAGTGAGGTGTAGTGAGATGTAGTGAGATGTAGTGAAGTGTAGTGAGGTGTAGTGAGGTGTAGTGAGGTGTAGTGTAGTGAGGTGTAGTGAGGTGTAGTGTAGTGAGATGTAGTGAAGTGTAGTGAGGTGTAGTGAGGTGTAGTGAAGTGTAGTGAGGTGTAGTGTTGTGTGGTGAGGTGTAGTGTAGTGTAGTGAGGTGTAGTGTAGTGAAGTGAGGTGTAGTGAAGTGAGGTGTAGTGTAGTGCGGTGTAATGAAGTGTAGTGAGGTGTAGTGTAGTGATGTGTAGTGTAGTGAGGTGTAGTGAGGTGTAGTGAGGTGTAGTGTAGTGTAGTGAGGTGTAGTGAGCTGTAGCGAAGTGAGGTGTAGTGTAGTGCGGTGTAATGAAGTGTAGTGAGGTGTTATGTAGTGAGGTGTAGTGTAGTGATGTGTAGTGTAGTGAGGTGTAGTGAGGTGTAGTGCAGTGTAGTGAGGTGTAGTGAGCTGTAGCGAAGTGTAGTGGGTTGTAGTTAAGTGTAATGTAATGAGGTTTTAGTGAAATGAGATGTAGTGAGGTGTAGTGAGGTATAGTGAGGTGTGTTGTAGGGAGGTGTAGTGAGGTGTAGTGTAGTGAGGTGTAGTGAAATGAAGTTAGGTGGAGTGTAGTGTAGTGAGGTGTAGTGAGGTTTTGGTAAAGTGAGGTGTAGTGAGGTGTAGTGAGGTGTAGTGAAGTGTAGTGAGGTGTAGTGAGGTGTAGTTTAGTGTAGTGCGGTATAGTGAAATGTAGTGAGGTATAGTGAGGTGTAGTGAAGTGTAGTGAGGTGTAGTGAGTTGTAGTGAAGTGAGGTGTAGTGTAGTGAGGTGTAGTGAGGTGTAGTGAGGTGTAGTGAAGTGTAGTGGAATGTAGTGAAGTGTAGTGAGGTGTAGTGAAGTGAGGTGTAGTTTAGTGAGGTGTAGTGAAGTGTAGTGAGGTGTAGTGAGGTGTAGTGTAGTGAGGTGTAGTGTATTGTAGTGAGGTGTAGTGTAGTTTATTGAGTTGTAGTGTAGTGAGGTGTAGTGTAGTGTAGTGAGGTGAAGTGTAGTGAGGTTTAGTGAAGTGTAGTGAGGTATAGTGAAGTTAGGTGTAGTGTAGTGAGGTGTAGTGAGGTATAGTGAGGTGTGTTGTAGGGAGGTGTAGTGAGGTGTAGTGTAGTGAGGTGTAGTGAAATGAAGTTAGGTGGAGTGTAGTGTAGTGAGGTGTAGTGAGGTTTTGGTAAAGTGAGGTGTAGTGAGGTGTAGTGAGGTGTAGTGAAGTGTAGTGAGGTGTAGTGAGGTGTAGTTTAGTGTAGTGAGGTATAGTGAAATGTAGTGAGGTATAGTGAGGTGTAGTGAAGTGTAGTGAGGTGTAGTGAGGTGTAGTGAAGTGTAGTGGAATGTAGTGAAGTGTAGTGAGGTGTAGTGAAGTGAGGTGTAGTTTAGTGAGGTGTAGTGAAGTGTAGTGAGGTGTAGTGAGGTGTAGTGTAGTGAGGTGTAGTGTATTGTAGTGAGGTGTAGTGTAGTTTATTGAGTTGTAGTGTAGTGAGGTGTAGTGTAGTGAGGTTTAGTGAGGTGTAGTGAGGTGTAGTGTAGTGAGGTGTAGTGAAGTGAAGTGAAGTGTAGTGTAGTGTACTGTAGTGTAGTGAGGTGTAGTGTAGTGTAGTGAGGTGAAGTGTAGTGAGGTTTAGTGAAGTGTAGTGAGGTGTAGTGAGGTATAGTGAAGTTAGGTGTAGTGTAGTGAGGTGTAGTGAGATGTAGTGAAGTGTAGTGAGGTGTAGTGAGGTGTAGTGAGGTGTAGTGAAGTGTAGTGAGGTGTAGTGTTGTGAGGTGAGGTGTAGTGTAGTGAGGTGTAGTGAGGTGTAGTGAAGTGAGGTGTAGTGTAGTGCGGTGTAATGAAGTGTAGTGAGGTGTTATGTAGTGAGTTGTAGTGTAGTGATGTGTAGTGTAGTGAGGTGTAGTGAGGTTTAGTGTAGTGTAGTGAGGTGTAGTGAGCTGTAGCGAAGTGTAGTGGGTTGTAGTTAAGTGTAATGTAATGAGGTTTAGTGAAATGAGATGTAGTGAGGTGTAGTGAGGTATAGTGAGGTGTGTTGTAGGGAGGTGTAGCGAGGTGTAGTGTAGTGAGGTGTAGTGAAATGAAGTGAGGTGTAGTGAGGTGTAGTGAGGTGTAGTGAAGTGTAGTGAGGTGTAGTGTTGTGAGGTGAGGTGTAGTGTAGTGAGGTGTAGTGTAGTGAAGTGAGGTGTAGTGAGGTGTAGTGAAGTGAGGTGTAGTGTAGTGCGGTGTAATGAAGTGTAGTGAGGTGTTATGTAGTGAGGTGTAGTGTAGTGAGGTGTAGTGAGGTGTAGTGTAGTGTAGTGAGGTGTAGTGAGCTGTAGCGAAGTGTAGTGGGTTGTAGTTAAGTGTAATGTAATGAGGTTTTAGTGAAATGAGATGTAGTGAGGTGTAGTGAGGTATAGTGAGGTGTGTTGTAGGGAGGTGTAGTGAGGTGTAGTGTAGTGAGGTGTAGTGAAATGAAGTTAGGTGGAGTGTAGTGTAGTGAGGTGTAGTGAGGTTTTGGTAAAGTGAGGTGTAGTGAGGTGTAGTGAGGTGTAGTGAAGTGTAGTGAGGTGTAGTTGGGTGTAGTTTAGTGTAGTGAGGTATAGTGAAGTGTAGTGAGGTATAGTGAGGTGTAGTGAAGTGTAGTGAGGTGTAGTGAAGTGTAGTGTAGTGAAGTGAGGTTTAGTGAAGTGTAGTGAGGTGTAGTGAGGTGTAGTGTAGTAAGGTGTAGTGAAGTGAAGTGAAGTTACGTGTAGTGTAGTGTAGTGTAGTGAGGTGTAGTGAGGTGTAGTGTAGTGTAGTGAGGTGAAGTGTAGTGAGGTTTAGTGAAGTGTAGTGAGGTGTAGTGAGGTATAGTGAAGTTAGGTGTAGTGTAGTGAGGTGTAGTGAGATGTATTGAAGTGTAGATAGATGTAGTGAAGTGTAGTGAGGTGTAGTGAGGTGTAGTGAGGTGTAGTGTAGTGAGGTGTAGTGTAGTGAGGTGTAGTGAAGTGTAGTAAGGTGTAGTGTTGTGAGGTGAGGTGTAGTGTAGTGTAGTGAGGTGTAGTGGGGTGTAGTGAAGTGAGGTGTAGTGTAGTGCGGTGTAATGAAGTGTAGTGAGGTGTTATGTAGTGAGGTGTAGTGTAGTGATGTGTAGTGTAGTGAGGTGTAGTGAGGTGTAGTGAGGTGTAGTGTAGTGTAGTGAGGTGTAGTGAGCTGTAGCGAAGTGAGGTGTAGTGTAGTGCGGTGTAATGAAGTGTAGTGAGGTGTTATGTAGTGAGGTGTAGTGTAGTGATGTGTAGTGTAGTGAGGTGTAGTGAGGTGTAGTGCAGTGTAGTGAGGTGTAGTGAGCTGTAGCGAAGTGTAGTGGGTTGTAGTTAAGTGTAATGTAATGAGGTTTTAGTGAAATGAGATGTAGTGAGGTGTAGTGAGGTATAGTGAGGTGTGTTGTAGGGAGGTGTAGTGAGGTGTAGTGTAGTGAGGTGTAGTGAAATGAAGTTAGGTGGAGTGTAGTGAGGTGTAGTGTAGTGAGGTGTAGTGTAGTGAGGTGTAGTGAAGTGTAGTGAGTGGTAGTGAGGTGAGGTGTAGTGTAGTGAGGTGTAGTGGGGTGTAGTGAAGTGAGGTGTAGTGTAGTGCGGTGTAATGAAGTGTAGTGAGGTGTTATGTAGTGAGGTGTAGTGTAGTGATGTGTAGTGTAGTGAGGTGTAGTGAGGTGTAGTGTAGTGTAGTGAGGTGTAGTGAGCTGTAGCGAAGTGAGGTGTAGTGTAGTGCGGTGTAATGAAGTGTAGTGAGGTGTTATGTAGTGAGGTGTAGTGTAGTGATGTGTAGTGTAGTGAGGTGTAGTGAGGTGTAGTGAGGTGTAGTGCAGTGTAGTGAGGTGTAGTGAGCTGTAGCGAAGTGTAGTGGGTTGTAGTTAAGTGTAATGTAATGAGGTTTTAGTGAAATGAGATGTAGTGAGGTGTAGTGAGGTATAGTGAGGTGTGTTGTAGGGAGGTGTAGTGAGGTGTAGTGTAGTGAGGTGTAGTGAAATGAAGTTAGGTAGAGTGTAGTGTAGTGAGGTGTAGTGAGGTTTTGGTAAAGTGAGGTGTAGTGAGGTTTAGTGAGGTGTAGTGAAGTGTAGTGAGGTGTAGTGAGGTGTAGTGTAGTGATGTGTAGTGTAGTGAGGTGTAGTGAGGTGTAGTGTAGTGTAGTGAGGTGTAGTGAGCTGTAGCGAAGTGAGGTGTAGTGTAGTGCGGTGTAATGAAGTGTAGTGAGGTGTTATGTAGTGAGGTGTAGTGTAGTGATGTGTAGTGTAGTGAGGTGTAGTGAGGTGTAGTGAGGTGTAGTGCAGTGTAGTGAGGTGTAGTGAGCTGTAGCGAAGTGTAGTGGGTTGTAGTTAAGTGTAATGTAATGAGGTTTTAGTGAAATGAGATGTAGTGAGGTGTAGTGAGGTATAGTGAGGTGTGTTGTAGGGAGGTGTAGTGAGGTGTAGTGTAGTGAGGTGTAGTGAAATGAAGTTAGGTAGAGTGTAGTGTAGTGAGGTGTAGTGAGGTTTTGGTAAAGTGAGGTGTAGTGAGGTTTAGTGAGGTGTAGTGAAGTGTAGTGAGGTGTAGTGAGGTGTAGTTTAGTGTAGTGAGGTATAGTGAAATGTAGTGAGGTATAGTGAGGTGTAGTGAAGTGTAGTGAGTTGTAGTGAAGTGAGGTGTAGTGTAGTGAGGTGTAGTGAGGTGTAGTGAGGTGTAGTGAAGTGTAGTGGAATGTAGTGAAGTGTAGTGAGGTGTAGTGAAGTGAGGTGTAGTTTAGTGAGGTGTAGTGAAGTGTAGTGAGGTGTAGTGAGGTGTAGTGTAGTGAGGTGTAGTGTATTGTAGTGAGGTGTAGTGTAGTTTAGTGAAGTGAAGTGTAGTGTAGTGTAGTGCAGTTCATTGAGTTGTAGTGTAGTGAGGTGTAGTGTAGTGAGGTTTAGTGGAGTGTAGTGAGGTGTAGTGAGGTGTAGTGTAGTGAGGTGTAGTGAAGTGAAGTGAAGTGTAGTGTAGTGTACTGTAGTGTAGTGAGGTGTAGTGTAGTGTAGTGAGGTGAAGTGTAGTGAGGTTTAGTGAAGTGTAGTGAGGTGTAGTGAGGTATAGTGAAGTTAGGTGTAGTGTAGTGAGGTGTAGTGAGATGTAGTGAAGTGTAGTGAGATGTAGTGAAGTGTAGTGAGGTGTAGTGAGGTGTAGTGTAGTGAGGTGTAGTGTAGTGAGATGTAGTGAGGCGTAGTGAGGTATAGTGAGGTGTGTTGTAGGGAGGTGTAGCGAGGTGTAGTGTAGTGAGGTGTAGTGAAATGAAGTGAGGTGTAGTGAGGTGTAGTGAGGTGTAGTGAGGTGTAGTGAGGTGTAGTGAAGTGTAGTGAGGTGTAGTGTTGTGAGGTGAGGTGTAGTGTAGTGAGGTGTAGTGTAGTGAAGTGAGGTGTAGTGAGGTGTAGTGAAGTGAGGTGTAGTGTAGTGCGGTGTAATGAAGTGTAGTGAGGTGTTATGTAGTGAGGTGTAGTGTAGTGAGGTGTAGTGAGGTGTAGTGAGGTGTAGTGTAGTGTAGTGAGGTGTAGTGAGCTGTAGCGAAGTGTAGTGGCTTGTAGTTAAGTGTAATGTAATGAGGTTTTAGTGAAATGAGATGTAGTGAGGTGTAGTGAGGTATAGTGAGGTGTGTTGAAGGGAGGTGTAGTGAGGTGTAGTGTAGTGAGGTGTAGTGAAATGAAGTTAGGTGGAGTGTAGTGTAGTGAGATGTAGTGAGGTTTTGGTAAAGTGAGGTGTAGTGAGGTGTAGTGAGGTTTTGGTAAAGTGAGGTGTAGTGAGGTGTAGTGAGGTGTAGTTTAGTGTAGTGAGGTATAGTGAAGTGTAGTGAGGTATAGTGAGTTGTAGTTAAGTGAGGTGTAGTGTAATGAGGTGTAGTGAGGTGTAGTGAAGTGTAGTGGAATGTAGTGAAGTGTAGTGAGGTGTAGTGAAGTGAGGTGTAGTTTAGTGAGGTGTAGTGAAGTGTAGTGAGGTGTAGTGAGGTGTAGTGTAGTGAGGTGTAGTGTATTGTAGTGAGGTGTAGTGTAGTTTAGTGAAGTGAAGTGTAGTGTAGTGTAGTGCAGTTTATTGAGGTGTAGTGTAGTGAGGTGTAGTGTAGTGAGGTTTAGTGAAGTGTAGTGAGGTGTAGTGAGGTGTAGTGTAGTGAGGTGTAGTGAAGTGAAGTGAAGTGAAGTGAAGTGTAGTGTAGTGTAGTGTAGTGAGGTGTAGTGTAGTGTAGTGAGGTGAAGTGTAGTGAGGTTTAGTGAAGTGTAGTGAGGTGTAGTGAGATATAGTGAAGTTAGGTGTAGTGTAGTGAGGTGTAGTGAGATGTAGTGAAGTGTAGTGAGATGTAGTGAGGTGTAGTGAGGTGTAGTGTAGTGAGGTGTAGTGTAGTGAGGTGTAGTGTAGTGAGATGTAGTGAAGTGTAGTGAGGTGTAGTGAGGTGTAGTGAGGTGTAGTGAGGTGTAGTGTTGTGAGGTGAGGTGTAGTGTAGTGAGGTGTAGTGAGGTGTAGTGAAGTGAGGTGTAGTGTAGTGCGGTGTAATGAAGTGTAGTGAGGTGTAATGTAGTGAGGTGTAGTGTAGTGATGTGTAGTGTAGTGAGGTGTAGTGAGGTGTAGTGAGGTGTAGTGTAGTGTAGTGAGGTTTAGTGAGCTGTAGCGAAGTGAGGTGTAGTGTAGTGCGATGTAATGAAGTGTAGTGAGGTGTTATATAGTGAGGTGTAGTGTAGTGATGTGTAGTGTAGTGAGGTGTAGTGAGGTTTAGTGTAGTGTAGTGAGGTGTAGTGAGCTGTAGCGAAGTGTAGTGGGTTGTAGTTAAGTGTAATGTAATGAGGTTTTAGTGAAATGAGATGTAGTGAGGTGTAGTGAGGTATAGTGAGGTGTAGTGAGGTGTAGTGAAGTGTAGTGAGGTGTAGTGTTGTGAGGTGAGGTGTAGTGTAGTGAGGTGTAGTGTAGTGAAGTGAGGTGTAGTGAGGTGTAGTGAAGTGAGGTGTAGTGTAGTGCGGTGTAATGAAGTGTAGTGAGGTGTTATGTAGTGAGGTGTAGTGTAGTGAGGTGTAGTGAGGTGTAGTGAGGTGTAGTGTAGTGTAGTGAGGTGTAGTGAGCTGTAGCGAAGTGTAGTGGGTTGTAGTTAAGTGTAATGTAATGAGGTTTTAGTGAAATGAGATGTAGTGAGGTGTAGTGAGGTATAGTGAGGTGTGTTGTATTGAGGTGTAGTGTAGTGAGGTGTAGTGAAATGAAGTTAGGTGGAGTGTAGTGTAGTGAGGTGTAGTGAGGTTTTGGTAAAGTGAGGTGTAGTGAGGTGTAGTGAGGTTTTGGTAAAGTGAGGTGTAGTGAGGTGTAGTTTAGTGTAGTGAGGTATAGTGAAGTGTAGTGAGGTATAGTGAGGTGTAGTGAAGTGTAGTGAGGTGTAGTGAAGTGTAGTGAGGTGTAGTGAGTTGTAGTGAAGTGAGGTGTAGTGTAGTGAGGTGTAGTGTAATGAGGTGTAGTGAGGTGTAGTGAGGTGTAGTGAAGTGTAGTGGAATGTAGTGAAGTGTAGTGAGGTGTAGTGAAGTGAGGTGTAGTTTAGTGAGGTGTAGTGAAGTGTAGTGAGGTGTAGTGAGGTGTAGTGTAGTGAGGTGTAGTGTATTGTAGTGAGGTGTAGTGTAGTTTAGTGAAGTGAAGTGTAGTGAGGTGTAGTGCAGTTTTATTGAGGTGTAGTGTAGTGAGGTGTAGTGTAGTGAGGTTTAGTGAAGTGTAGTGAGGTGTAGTGAGGTGTAGTGTAGTGAGGTGTAGTGAAGTGAAGTGAAGTGAAGTGTAGTGTAGTGTAGTGTAGTGAGGTGTAGTGTAGTGTAGTGAGGTGAAGTGTAGTGAGGTTTAGTGAAGTGTAGTGAGGTGTAGTGAGGTATAGTGAAGTTAGGTGTAGTGTAGTGAGGTGTAGTGAGATGTAGTGAAGTGTAGTGAGATGTAGTGAAGTGTAGTGAGGTGTAGTGAGGTGTAGTGTAGTGAGGTGTAGTGTAGTGAGGTGTAGTGTAGTTTATTGAGTTGTAGTGTAGTGAGGTGTAGTGTAGTGAGGTTTAGTGAAGTGTAGTGAGGTGTAGTGAGGTGTAGTGTAGTGAGGTATAGTGAAGTGAAGTGAAGTGTAGTGTAGTGTACTGTAGTGTAGTGAGGTGTAGTGTAGTGTAGTGAGGTGAAGTGTAGTGAGGTTTAGTGAAGTGTAGTGAGGTGTAGTGAGGTATAGTGAAGTTAGGTGTAGTGTTAGTGAGGTGTAGTGAGAATGTAGTGAAGTGTAGTGAGGTGTAGTGAGGTGTAGTGAGGTGTAGTGAAGTGTAGTGAGGTGTAGTGTTGTGAGGTGAGGTGTAGTGTAGTGAGGTGTAGTGAGGTGTAGTGAAGTGAGGTGTAGTGTAGTGCGGTGTAATGAAGTGTAGTGAGGTGTTATGTAGTGAGTTGTAGTGTAGTGATGTGTAGTGTAGTGAGGTGTAGTGAGGTTTAGTGTAGTGTAGTGAGGTGTAGTGAGCTGTAGCGAAGTGTAGTGGGTTGTAGTTAAGTGTAATGTAATGAGGTTTTAGTGAAATGAGATGTAGTGAGGTGTAGTGAGGTATAGTGAGGTGTGTTGTAGGGAGGTGTAGCGAGGTGTAGTGTAGTGAGGTGTAGTGAAATGAAGTGAGGTGTAGTGAGGTGTAGTGAGGTGTAGTGAAGTGTAGTGAGGTGTAGTGTTGTGAGGTGAGGTGTAGTGTAGTGAGGTGTAGTGTAGTGAAGTGAGGTGTAGTGAGGTGTAGTGAAGTGAGGTGTAGTGTAGTGCGGTGTAATGAAGTGTAGTGAGGTGTTATGTAGTGAGGTGTAGTGTAGTGAGGTGTAGTGAGGTGTAGTGTAGTGTAGTGAGGTGTAGTGAGCTGTAGCGAAGTGTAGTGGGTTGTAGTTAAGTGTAATGTAATGAGGTTTTAGTGAAATGAGATGTAGTGAGGTGTAGTGAGGTATAGTGAGGTGTGTTGTAGGGAGGTGTAGTGAGGTGTAGTGTAGTGAGGTGTAGTGAAATGAAGTTAGGTGGAGTGTAGTGTAGTGAGGTGTAGTGAGGTTTTGGTAAAGTGAGGTGTAGTGAGGTGTAGTGAGGTGTAGTGAAGTGTAGTGAGGTGTAGTTGGGTGTAGTTTAGTGTAGTGAGGTATAGTGAAGTGTAGTGAGGTATAGTGAGGTGTAGTGAAGTGTAGTGAGGTGTAGTGAAGTGTAGTGTAGTGAAGTGAGGTTTAGTGAAGTGTAGTGAGGTGTAGTGAGGTGTAGTGTAGTAAGGTGTAGTGAAGTGAAGTGAAGTTACGTGTAGTGTAGTGTAGTGTAGTGAGGTGTAGTGAGGTGTAGTGTAGTGTAGTGAGGTGAAGTGTAGTGAGGTTTAGTGAAGTGTAGTGAGGTGTAGTGAGGTATAGTGAAGTTAGGTGTAGTGTAGTGAGGTGTAGTGAGATGTATTGAAGTGTAGATAGATGTAGTGAAGTGTAGTGAGGTGTAGTGAGGTGTAGTGAGGTGTAGTGTAGTGAGGTGTAGTGTAGTGAGGTGTAGTGAAGTGTAGTAAGGTGTAGTGTTGTGAGGTGAGGTGTAGTGTAGTGTAGTGAGGTGTAGTGGGGTGTAGTGAAGTGAGGTGTAGTGTAGTGCGGTGTAATGAAGTGTAGTGAGGTGTTATGTAGTGAGGTGTAGTGTAGTGATGTGTAGTGTAGTGAGGTGTAGTGAGGTGTAGTGAGGTGTAGTGTAGTGTAGTGAGGTGTAGTGAGCTGTAGCGAAGTGAGGTGTAGTGTAGTGCGGTGTAATGAAGTGTAGTGAGGTGTTATGTAGTGAGGTGTAGTGTAGTGATGTGTAGTGTAGTGAGGTGTAGTGAGGTGTAGTGCAGTGTAGTGAGGTGTAGTGAGCTGTAGCGAAGTGTAGTGGGTTGTAGTTAAGTGTAATGTAATGAGGTTTTAGTGAAATGAGATGTAGTGAGGTGTAGTGAGGTATAGTGAGGTGTGTTGTAGGGAGGTGTAGTGAGGTGTAGTGTAGTGAGGTGTAGTGAAATGAAGTTAGGTGGAGTGTAGTGAGGTGTAGTGTAGTGAGGTGTAGTGTAGTGAGGTGTAGTGAAGTGTAGTGAGTGGTAGTGAGGTGAGGTGTAGTGTAGTGAGGTGTAGTGGGGTGTAGTGAAGTGAGGTGTAGTGTAGTGCGGTGTAATGAAGTGTAGTGAGGTGTTATGTAGTGAGGTGTAGTGTAGTGATGTGTAGTGTAGTGAGGTGTAGTGAGGTGTAGTGTAGTGTAGTGAGGTGTAGTGAGCTGTAGCGAAGTGAGGTGTAGTGTAGTGCGGTGTAATGAAGTGTAGTGAGGTGTTATGTAGTGAGGGTGTAGTGTAGTGATGTGTAGTGTAGTGAGGTGTAGTGAGGTGTAGTGAGGTGTAGTGCAGTGTAGTGAGGTGTAGTGAGCTGTAGCGAAGTGTAGTGGGTTGTAGTTAAGTGTAATGTAATGAGGTTTTAGTGAAATGAGATGTAGTGAGGTGTAGTGAGGTATAGTGAGGTGTGTTGTAGGGAGGTGTAGTGAGGTGTAGTGTAGTGAGGTGTAGTGAAATGAAGTTAGGTAGAGTGTAGTGTAGTGAGGTGTAGTGAGGTTTTGGTAAAGTGAGGTGTAGTGAGGTTTAGTGAGGTGTAGTGAAGTGTAGTGAGGTGTAGTGAGGTGTAGTTTAGTGTAGTGAGGTATAGTGAAATGTAGTGAGGTATAGTGAGGTGTAGTGAAGTGTAGTGAGTTGTAGTGAAGTGAGGTGTAGTGTAGTGAGGTGTAGTGAGGTGTAGTGAGGTGTAGTGAAGTGTAGTGGAATGTAGTGAAGTGTAGTGAGGTGTAGTGAAGTGAGGTGTAGTTTAGTGAGGTGTAGTGAAGTGTAGTGAGGTGTAGTGAGGTGTAGTGTAGTGAGGTGTAGTGTATTGTAGTGAGGTGTAGTGTAGTTTAGTGAAGTGAAGTGTAGTGTAGTGTAGTGCAGTTCATTGAGTTGTAGTGTAGTGAGGTGTAGTGTAGTGAGGTTTAGTGGAGTGTAGTGAGGTGTAGTGAGGTGTAGTGTAGTGAGGTGTAGTGAAGTGAAGTGAAGTGTAGTGTAGTGTACTGTAGTGTAGTGAGGTGTAGTGTAGTGTAGTGAGGTGAAGTGTAGTGAGGTTTAGTGAAGTGTAGTGAGGTGTAGTGAGGTATAGTGAAGTTAGGTGTAGTGTAGTGAGGTGTAGTGAGATGTAGTGAAGTGTAGTGAGATGTAGTGAAGTGTAGTGAGGTGTAGTGAGGTGTAGTGTAGTGAGGTGTAGTGTAGTGAGATGTAGTGAGGCGTAGTGAGGTATAGTGAGGTGTGTTGTAGGGAGGTGTAGCGAGGTGTAGTGTAGTGAGGTGTAGTGAAATGAAGTGAGGTGTAGTGAGGTGTAGTGAGGTGTAGTGAGGTGTAGTGAGGTGTAGTGAAGTGTAGTGAGGTGTAGTGTTGTGAGGTGAGGTGTAGTGTAGTGAGGTGTAGTGTAGTGAAGTGAGGTGTAGTGAGGTGTAGTGAAGTGAGGTGTAGTGTAGTGCGGTGTAATGAAGTGTAGTGAGGTGTTATGTAGTGAGGTGTAGTGTAGTGAGGTGTAGTGAGGTGTAGTGAGGTGTAGTGTAGTGTAGTGAGGTGTAGTGAGCTGTAGCGAAGTGTAGTGGCTTGTAGTTAAGTGTAATGTAATGAGGTTTTAGTGAAATGAGATGTAGTGAGGTGTAGTGAGGTATAGTGAGGTGTGTTGAAGGGAGGTGTAGTGAGGTGTAGTGTAGTGAGGTGTAGTGAAATGAAGTTAGGTGGAGTGTAGTGTAGTGAGATGTAGTGAGGTTTTGGTAAAGTGAGGTGTAGTGAGGTGTAGTGAGGTTTTGGTAAAGTGAGTGTAGTGAGGTGTAGTGAGGTGTAGTTTAGTGTAGTGAGGTATAGTGAAGTGTAGTGAGGTATAGTGAGTTGTAGTTAAGTGAGGTGTAGTGTAATGAGGTGTAGTGAGGTGTAGTGAAGTGTAGTGGAATGTAGTGAAGTGTAGTGAGGTGTAGTGAAGTGAGGTGTAGTTTAGTGAGGTGTAGTGAAGTGTAGTGAGGTGTAGTGAGGTGTAGTGTAGTGAGGTGTAGTGTATTGTAGTGAGGTGTAGTGTAGTTTAGTGAAGTGAAGTGTAGTGTAGTGTAGTGCAGTTTATTGAGGTGTAGTGTAGTGAGGTGTAGTGTAGTGAGGTTTAGTGAAGTGTAGTGAGGTGTAGTGAGGTGTAGTGTAGTGAGGTGTAGTGAAGTGAAGTGAAGTGAAGTGAAGTGTAGTGTAGTGTAGTGTAGTGAGGTGTAGTGTAGTGTAGTGAGGTGAAGTGTAGTGAGGTTTAGTGAAGTGTAGTGAGGTGTAGTGAGATATAGTGAAGTTAGGTGTAGTGTAGTGAGGTGTAGTGAGATGTAGTGAAGTGTAGTGAGATGTAGTGAGGTGTAGTGAGGTGTAGTGTAGTGAGGTGTAGTGTAGTGAGGTGTAGTGTAGTGAGATGTAGTGAAGTGTAGTGAGGTGTAGTGAGGTGTAGTGAGGTGTAGTGAGGTGTAGTGTTGTGAGGTGAGGTGTAGTGTAGTGAGGTGTAGTGAGGTGTAGTGAAGTGAGGTGTAGTGTAGTGCGGTGTAATGAAGTGTAGTGAGGTGTAATGTAGTGAGGTGTAGTGTAGTGATGTGTAGTGTAGTGAGGTGTAGTGAGGTGTAGTGAGGTGTAGTGTAGTGTAGTGAGGTTTAGTGAGCTGTAGCGAAGTGAGGTGTAGTGTAGTGCGATGTAATGAAGTGTAGTGAGGTGTTATATAGTGAGGTGTAGTGTAGTGATGTGTAGTGTAGTGAGGTGTAGTGAGGTTTAGTGTAGTGTAGTGAGGTGTAGTGAGCTGTAGCGAAGTGTAGTGGGTTGTAGTTAAGTGTAATGTAATGAGGTTTTAGTGAAATGAGATGTAGTGAGGTGTAGTGAGGTATAGTGAGGTGTAGTGAGGTGTAGTGAAGTGTAGTGAGGTGTAGTGTTGTGAGGTGAGGTGTAGTGTAGTGAGGTGTAGTGTAGTGAAGTGAGGTGTAGTGAGGTGTAGTGAAGTGAGGTGTAGTGTAGTGCGGTGTAATGAAGTGTAGTGAGGTGTTATGTAGTGAGGTGTAGTGTAGTGAGGTGTAGTGAGGTGTAGTGAGGTGTAGTGTAGTGTAGTGAGGTGTAGTGAGCTGTAGCGAAGTGTAGTGGGTTGTAGTTAAGTGTAATGTAATGAGGTTTTAGTGAAATGAGATGTAGTGAGGTGTAGTGAGGTATAGTGAGGTGTGTTGTATTGAGGTGTAGTGTAGTGAGGTGTAGTGAAATGAAGTTAGGTGGAGTGTAGTGTAGTGAGGTGTAGTGAGGTTTTGGTAAAGTGAGGTGTAGTGAGGTGTAGTGAGGTTTTGGTAAAGTGAGGTGTAGTGAGGTGTAGTGAGGTGTAGTTAGTGTAGTGAGGTATAGTGAAGTGTAGTGAGGTATAGTGAGGTGTAGTGAAGTGTAGTGAGGTGTAGTGAAGTGTAGTGAGGTGTAGTGAGTTGTAGTGAAGTGAGGTGTAGTGTAGTGAGGTGTAGTGTAATGAGGTGTAGTGAGGTGTAGTGAGGTGTAGTGAAGTGTAGTGGAATGTAGTGAAGTGTAGTGAGGTGTAGTGAAGTGAGGTGTAGTTTAGTGAGGTGTAGTGAAGTGTAGTGAGGTGTAGTGAGGTGTAGTGTAGTGAGGTGTAGTGTATTGTAGTGAGGTGTAGTGTAGTTTAGTGAAGTGAAGTGTAGTGAGGTGTAGTGCAGTTTATTGAGGTGTAGTGTAGTGAGGTGTAGTGTAGTGAGGTTTAGTGAAGTGTAGTGAGGTGTAGTGAGGTGTAGTGTAGTGAGGTGTAGTGAAGTGAAGTGAAGTGAAGTGTAGTGTAGTGTAGTGTAGTGAGGTGTAGTGTAGTGTAGTGAGGTGAAGTGTAGTGAGGTTTAGTGAAGTGTAGTGAGGTGTAGTGAGGTATAGTGAAGTTAGGTGTAGTGTAGTGAGGTGTAGTGAGATGTAGTGAAGTGTAGTGAGATGTAGTGAAGTGTAGTGAGGTGTAGTGAGGTGTAGTGTAGTGAGGTGTAGTGTAGTGAGGTGTAGTGTAGTGAGATGTAGTGAAGTGTAGTGAGGTGTAGTGAGGTGTAGTGAGGTGTAGTGAAGTGTAGTGAGGTGTAGTGTTGTGAGGTGAGGTGTAGTGTAGTGAGGTGTAGTGTAGTGAAGTGAGGTGTAGTGAGGTGTAGTGAAGTGAGGTGTAGTGTAGTGCGGTGTAATGAAGTGTAGTGAGGTGTTATGTAGTGAGGTGTAGTGTAGTGAGGTGTAGTGAGGTGTAGTGAGGTGTAGTGTAGTGTAGTGAGGTGTAGTGAGCTGTAGCGAAGTGTAGTGGGTTGTAGTTAAGTGTAATGTAATGAGGTTTTAGTGAAATGAGATGTAGTGAGGTGTAGTGAGGTATAGTGAGGTGTGTTGTAGGGAGGTGTAGTGAGGTGTAGTGTAGTGAGGTGTAGTGAAATGAAGTTAGGTGGAGTGTAGTGTAGTGAGGTGTAGTGAGGTTTTGGTAAAGTGAGGTGTAGTGAGGTGTAGTGAGGTGTAGTGAAGTGTAGTGAGGTGTAGTTGGGTGTAGTTTAGTGTAGTGAGGTATAGTGAAGTGTAGTGAGGTATAGTGAGGTGTAGTGAAGTGTAGTGAGGTGTACTGAGGTATAGTGAAGTGGAGTGAGATGTAGTGAGGTTTAGTGAAGTGTAGTGAGGTGTAGTGAGGTGTAGTGAAGTGTAGTGTAACAAGGTTTTAGTGAAGTGAGGTGTAGTGGGGTGTAGTGAAGTGTAGTGAGGTGTAGTGTAGTGAGGTGTAGTTTAGTGAGGTGTAGTGAAGTGTAGTTTTGTGAGGTGTAGTGAGGTGTAGTGAGGTGTAGTGAGATGTAGTGTTGTGAGGTGTAGTGTAGTGAGGTGAGCTGCAGTGAGGTGTAGTGAGGTGTAGTGTAGTGAGGTGTAGTGTAGTGAGGTGTAGTATAGTGTAGTGAGGTGTAGTGAAGTGTAGTGAGGGGTAGTGAGGTGTAGTGTAGTGAGGTGTAGTGTAGCGAGGTGTAGTGTAGTGAGGTTTAGTGTAGTGAGGTGTAGTGAGGTGTAGTGAAGTGAGGTGTAGTGTAGTGCGGTGTAATGAAGTGTAGTGAGGTGTTATGTAGTGAGGTGTAGTGTAGTGATGTGTAGTGTAGTGAGGTGTAGTGAGATTTAGTGAGGTGTAGTGTAGTGTAGTGAGGTGTAGTGAGCTGTAGTGAGCCGTAGTGAAGTGTAGTGGGTTGTAGTTAAGTGTAATGTAATGAGGTTTTAGTGAAATTAGATGTAGTGAGGTGTAGTGAGGTATAGTGAGGTGTGTTGTAGGGAGGTGTAGTGAGGTGTAGTGTAGTGTGGTGTAGTGAAATGAAGTTAGGTGGAGTGTAGTGTAGTGAAATGAAGTTAGGTGGAGTGTAGTGTAGGTGTAGTGAGGTTTTGGTAAAGTGAGGGGTTGTGAGGTCTAGTGAGGTGTAGTGAAGTGTAGTGAGGTGTAGTGAGGTGTAGTTTAGTGTAGTGAGCTATAGTGAGGTGTAGTTTAGTGTAGTTTGGTGTAGTTTAGTGTAGTGAGTTATAGTGAAGTGTAGTGAGGTGTAGTGAGGTTTAGTGAAGTGTAGTGAGGTGTAATGAGGTGTAGTGAGGTGTAGTGAAGTGTAGTGTAACAAGGTTTTAGTGAAGTGAGGTGTAGTGGTGTGTAGTGAAGTGTAGTGAGGTGTTGTGAGGTGTTGTGAGGTGTAGTGAAGTGTAGTGTAACAAGGTTTTAGTGAAGTGTGGTCTGGTGAGTTTTAGTTTAGTGAGATGTAATTTGGTGTAGTGAGGTGAATTGAAGTGTAGTGAGGTTTAGTGTAGTGAAGAGTAGTGAAGTGAAGTGAGGTGTAGTGAGGTGTAGTGAAGTGTGGTGTGGTAAGGTGTAGTGTAGTACGGTGTAGTGAAGTGTAGTGGAGTGGAGTGAGGTGTAGTTAGGTGTAGTGAGGTGTAGTGTAGTGAGTTGTAGTGAGGTGTAGTGTAGCAAGGTGTATTGAGGTGTAGTGAAGTGTAGTGCTGTGTAGTGTAGTGAGGTGAGATGTAGTGTAGTGAGGTGTAGTGTAGTGAGAAGTAGTGAAGTGTAGTGTTGTGAGGTGTAGTGAGGTATAGTGAGATGTAGTGTTGTGAGGTGTAGTGAGGTGTAGTGAGTTGTAGTGAGGTGTAGTTTAGTGTAGTTTGGTGTAGTTTAGTGTAGTGAGGTATAGTGAAGTGTAGTGAGGTGTAGTGAGGTGTAGTGTAGTGAGGTGTAGTTTAGTGTAGTAAGGTGTAGTGAGGTGTAGTTTAGTGCAGTTTGGTGTAGTTTAGTGTAGTGAGGTATGGTGAAGTGTAGTGAGGTGTAGTGAGGTGTAGTGAAGTGTATTGTAACGAGGTTTTAGTGAAGTGTGGTGAGATGTAGTGAGATGTAATGAGGTATAGTGAGGTGTGGTGTAGGGAGGTGTAGTGGGGTATAGTGAGGTGTGGTGTAGGGAGGTGTAGTGAGGTGTAGTGTAGTGAAGTGTAGTGAGGTGTAGTGATGTGTAGTGTAGTGAGGTAAGGTGTAGTGTAGTGAGGTGTAGTTTAGTGAGGTGTAGTGAAGTGTAGTGTTGTGAGGTGTAGTGAGGTGTAGTGAGATGTAGTGTTGTGAGGTGTAGTGAGGTGTAGCGAGTTGTAGTGAGGTGTAGTTTAGTGTAGTTTGGTGTAGTTTAGTGTAGTGAGGTATAGTGAAGTGTAGTGAGGTGTAGGGAAGTGTAGTGAGGTGTAGTGAGGTGTAGTGAGGTGTAGTGTAGTGAGGTGTAGTGAGGTGTAGTTTAGTGTAGTGAGGTGTAGTGAGGTGTAGTTTAGTGCAGTTTGGTGTAGTTTAGTCTATTGAGGTATAGTGAAGTGTAATGAGGTTTTAGTGAAGTGTGGTGTGGTGAGTTTTAGTGTAGTAAGGTGTAGTGAGGTATAGTGAAGTGTAGTGAGATGTTGTGAGGTGTGAGGTGTAGTGAAGTGTAGTGTAACGAGGTTTTAGTGAAATGTGGTGTGGTGAGTTTTAGTGTAGTGAGGTGTAGTGAGGTGTAGTGAGGTGTTGTGGGTGTTGTGAGGTGTAGTGAAGTGTAGTGTAACGAGGTTTTAGTGAAATGTGGTCTGGTGAGTTTTAGTTTAGTGAGGTGTAGTTTGGTGTGGTGAGGTGAATTGAAGTGTAGTGAGGTTTAGTGTAGTGAAGTGTAGTAAGTGAAGTGAGGTGTAGTGAGGTGTAGTGAAGTGTGGTAAGGTTTAGTGTAGTACGGTGTAGTGAAGTGTAGTGTAGTGGAGTGAGGTGTAGTTAGGTTTAGTGAGGTGTAGTGTAGTGAGGTGTAGTGTAGTACGGTGTAGCAAGGTGTAGTTTAGTGAGGTGAGCTGTAGTGAGGTGTAGAGTAGTGAGGTGTAGTGTAGTGAGGTGAGGTGTAGTGTAGTGAGGTGTAGTTTCGTGTAGTGAGGTGTAGTGTAGTGTAGTGATGTGTAGTGTAGTATAGTGAGGTGTAGTGAAGTGAGGTGAGGTGTAGTGTTGTGAGGTGTAGTGTAGCGTTGTGAGGTGAGGTGTAGTGTAGTGAGGTGTAGTGAGGTGAGGTATTGTGTAGTGAGGTGTAGTGTAGTGAGCTGTAGTGTAGTGAGGTGTAGTGTAGTGTAGTGTGGTAGGTTGTAGTGTAGTGAGGTGTAGTGTAGTGTAGTGAGGTGTAGTGTGGTGTAGTGTAGTGTATTGTAGTGTAGTGTGGTGAGGTGTAGTGTGGTGTAGTGTAGTGTAGTGAGGTGTAGTGTAGTGTAGTGTAGTGAGGTGAGGTGTCGTGAGGTGTAGTGTAGTGTAGTGTGGTGAGATGTCGTGAGGTGTAGTGTCGTGAGGTGTAGTGTAGATATAAATTCCCAGGTTAGGGGACCTTTCTGGTTCTGGTTCCAGACGATATATTTAATTGTAAATCGTAGATCTAAATGTAGATCGAAGATCGAAATTGATTCAATTGAGCGAAATCGTGGTTCCCACAGACACAGTAATATATTTTCTGAGCCTGTGTGACAGGATGTGAAATCTGAATCCACTTGAAGCTGGGATGGCACGCCTACCATTTTGTTCTTCGTTCCGACTGTCCATCAACTCATGGCTGAACCCTGACAAAGCACGTTTCTGCAATCCTCACAGCGCTGCAGGGGAAAGTGGTTTCATCACTGTAGCCCATTCAGAGATCGATGTATACCCTTTCATCTCAAATAATTCCTGGCTTTTAAACAGAAAACACTTTCTATTTGTCATAGACAACATTAATATGATAAGAATGACGAGTTTGTAACGAGTTCAGGAAGCCAAGCTAGAGCTCTGTGAGACATTCACAATGATAGGGGCTTTGATCAAGACCTTTAGAAAATAGGAAATAGATAAAACAACATACAAATATGTATTTTACACTCATAAGGAAGGTTAAATCCTAGACTTGGCCGTTTTATATTTTGAATATACTATATTTATAAAGCTTATGAGTCATTTCAAGCCTTATTCATCCAGTTTAGTCATATCAAATATGTATAATATTTGTACTGAGTGCTGGAGCCTGTGTCCTCAGAAGTTACAACACCTCAGCAATTAATAACAAATTTGACCAGAAAGTTTAGATTTTAAGCTTTCTTTGAGTATGCAGCATTACTAGTTATTGCTCATGGCCTCTAATGATAAATACTAACTTTTAGGAATGACATAGATTGTATTTTTGATTACATTTAGTTCTACTTGAGTAAAATGATTTGGTTTTAAATATACCTATGTATCAAACGTAAATGTAATTTGCTCAAATATACACAGTGACTTCAGGAAGTTCACACCCTTTGACCTTTTCCAAATGTTCTTTTTGAATTTAATATGGATTACATTTAGATTATGTCTCTCTGGCCTACACAGGGTACCTCATAATGTCAAAGTTAAATAATGTTTTGAATCACCATGTATGTGGCTGCATCATGTTATGGGTAAGCTTGTCATCGGCAAGGACTAGGGAGGTTTCTTTTTAGGATAAAAATAAACTGAATTCCGTACATTTATTATTTTAAAAAACACGCCTACTCTGCAAATGCCCTTCCGAGTCGTTCTGCTTGTTCCTGTTTGTTGCATCTTGGCTACCTGCCTCTTTTTTTTGCCATTGTGTTCATGTAAGGAATCTGTGGCAAGACGTCAGTAGATTTATAATTGAACACGTTTATGAAGATTTGACACTATTGGGGAGAGATGTAAAGTCAGACTTGAAATCATTGGCCACTTTAATAAATGGAACACTAGTAATGCTTATACAGCATTACTTTAGTAATGCTACTTCAATAATGTTTACACAGATGTATATACTGTACTCTATACTGTATCTTAGTCTATGTATTACTAATTTCATATGTATATAATGTACTCTATACTGTATCTTAGTTTATGTATTACTACGATAGAAATAAATTGAAACAATTACATGTAATTCATTTCATTATTCTTTTTGCCAAATTTCATATTCACAATAATACATAAATTAAATTAATAAATACATTTACAAAACACCACTTTATCTTATATTACAAGAAGAAACTAAACTATGTTTTAAGACAAAAACATGTTAGAATGATAACTGTGTTAAGGTCCTTGGGTAATGTGATATGGTACCCCCAATTACTAACAAAAACATGTTAGAATGATAACTGTGTTAAGGTCCTTGGGTAATGTGATATGGTACCCCCAATTACTAACAAAAACATGTTAGAATGATAACTGTGTTAAGGTCCTTGGGTAATGTGATATGGTACCCCCCAGCCCAGCCCCGCCCCTAACCCAGCCCCCCTCCACGCCCCTAGCCCCACCCCCAGCCTAAATGTCCATTATATATTCTTTATATATACTTATGTTCCCAATGTATTTTAGTATTGATTTGATGTTAATTAATATATATATATATACAGTATATCATAATAATACACTTTTCATTTTTTACTTTTAATCAAAACTCTGCATTTAACATATTTACCAACGTCTTAGTTTTTTCCTCACTCAACTTTTTTCATTCAACTTTTCAACCCAAACGCTTCAGTAGCTGGTTTCTTAGTAGCTGGATACCAACAACCAGGTTGCCAGGCAACAAAGAGCTCAACTCATACAACGACTGAAGGAAAGTGCTCATTTCCAGCGTATGAGGGCGACTTCGATTGTTTTCCATTACATGCTTTAATTGTATGTTTTGTATCCCCCAAGACTACAGACACAGCTCTGAGAGGCTACAGTATACCAAACGATAACACACAGCCAGGTCGGTGAGTAGCTCGGCCCCCTGCGCTTCTCTCTCGCTCTCACATTCAGCAAGAGACAGACAGCTGTGCAGGGGGCTGGTGGGGGAGTCTGTGGCCATGGAGGGAGCATCGAAGTCCCCGTTTGTTCCCTTGGACTGTCAGCGTGCAGCAGTGAAACCTCATTTGAATCTGAAGGGGACTCACATGATATAAAATGTAGAATCTGATAAACGTTTGTTGTTGTCACGGGAAAAGGTCTGATGGACCTTTATTTGTGAAAAATGTATTGACCTGGATGCAGCTAACGAAAGGATTGTTACTCTTCATGAAGAAATAAAACATTTGACCTTTGACCTGCGCTTTGAACTGAATAAGGATTCCATGAGACTCCAGGCATCTTTAAATGCTTCCTATCAACACATCCAACAGGATTATAATGAGACCTTCCTGGACTATGATCAACTTCCCCCACTGCACCCCTCTACTAGCTAGAACCAAAATTTGGCTGCTACTGGTTGGACTCCAGGTGAGTGTAAATGGCTGCTCCTTGTTGGACTCCAGGTGAGTGTAAATGGCTGTTCCTTGTTGGACTCCAGGTGAGTGTAAATGGCTGCTCCTTGTTGGACTCCAGGTGAGTGTAAATGGCTGCTCCTTGTTGGACTCCAGGTGAGTGTAAATGGCTGTTCCTTGTTGGACTCTAGGTGAGTGTAAATGGCTGCTCCTTGTTGGACTCCAGGTGAGTGTAAATGGCTGCTCCTTGTTGGACTTCAGGTGAGTGTAAATGGCTGCTCCTTGTTGGACTCCAATTACAGTCTTGTCCCATTGCTGCAACTCCCGTATGAACTCAGGAGAGGCAAAGGTCGAGAGCCGTGCGTCCTCCAAAACACAACCCCGGCAAGCCGCACTGCTTCTTGACACAATGCACCCTTAACCCGGAAGCCAGCTGCACCAACGTGTTGGAGGAAACACCATACACCTGGCGACGGTGTCAGCTTGCACTGCGCCCGGCCTGCCACAGGAGTCTCTAGAGCATCATGGGACAAGGACATCCCGGCTGGCCAAACCCTCTCCTAACCAGGACGACGCTGGGCCAATTGTGCGTCGCCTCATTGGTTTCATGGTTGCGACCGGCTGCGACACAGCCCGGTATCAAACCAGGATCTGTAGTAACACAGCAATGCACTGCCTCTCGGGAGACCTTATCTTTATCCCACTGATTCCTCGTCTCTTCTCTGTTCATGGGTCCTAATACATACAAATACAAGCATAACTGGTTCAGTCTGCTTTCCAACAGACACTGGGAGATGAATTCACCTTTCAAAAGAACAATAACATAAAACACAAGGCCAAATATACCTGGAGTTGCTTACCATGATGACGTTGAATGTTCCTGAGTGGCCTAGTTACATTTTCAACTTCAATCGGCTTGAAGATCTATGGTCTATTTTTTTTTAGATCTAATTTTCAATACATTTGCTTAATAGAAAAAATTCACCAACTCTCTAATTTTAAAGAGGCTCCAAAGCACAGTACAGAGAGGTAGAGGCCAACCCTAACCCAGTGCAGAGAGACAGAGGAGGACAACCCTAACCCAGTACAGAGAGGTAGAGGAGGACAACCCTAACCCAGTACAGAGAGGTAGAGGAGGCCAACCCTAACCCAGTACAGAGAGACGTAGGAGGCCAACCCTAACCCAGTACAGAGAGGTAGAGGAGGCCAACCCTAACCCAGTACAGAGAGACGTAGGAGGCCAACCCTAACCCAGTACAGAGAGGTAGAGGCCACCTCTAACCCGGTACAGAGAGGTAGAGGAGGCCAACCCTAACCCAGTGCAGACAGACAGAGGAGGACATTCCTAACCCGGTACAGCGAGGTATAGGAGGCCAACCCTAACCCAGTACAGAGAGGTAGAGGAGGACAACCCTAACCCAGTACAGAGAGGTAGAGGAGGCCAACCCTAACCCAGTACAGAGAGGTAAAGGACAACCCTAACCCAGTACAGAGAGGTAGAGGAGGCCAACCCTAACCCAGTACAGAGAGGTAGAGGAGGCCAACCCTAACCCAGTGCAGAGAGGTAGAGGAGGCCAACCCTAATCCAGTACAGAGAGGTAGAGGAGGCCAACCCTAACCCAGTACAGAGAGATAGAGGAGGCCAACCCTAACCCAGTACAGAGAGGTAGAGGCCAACCCTAACCCAGTACAGAGAGGTAGAGGCCAACCCTAACCCAGTAAAGAGAGGTAGAGGAGGACATCCCTAACCCAGTACAGAGAGGTAGAGGAGGACAATCCTAACCCAGTACAGAGAGGTAGAGGAGGCCAACCCTAACCCAGTACAGAGAGGTAGAGTAGGACAACCCTAACCCAGTACAGAGAGGAAGAGGACGACAACCCTAACCCAGTACAGAGAGGTAGAGGAGGCCAACCCTAACCCAGTACAGAGAGGTAGAGGAGGCCACCCTAACCCATTACAGAGAGGTAGAGGCCAACCCTAACCCAGTACAGAGAGGTAGAGGAGGACAACCCTAACCCAGTACAGAGAGGTAGAGGACAACCCTAACCCAGTACAGAGAGGTAGAGGAGGCCAACCCTAACCCAGTGCAAAGAGGTAGAGGAGGCCAATCCTAACCCATTACAGAGAGGTAGAGGCCAACCCTAACCCAGTACAGAGAGGTAGAGGAGGACAACCCTAACCCAGTACAGAGAGGTAGAGGAGGACAACCCTAACCCAGTACAGAGAGGTAGAGGAGGCCAACCCTAACCCAGTACAGAGAGGTAGAGGAGGCCAACCCTAACCCAGTACAGAGAGGTAGAGGAGGGCAACCCTAACCCAGTACAGAGAGGTAGAGGAGGCCAACCCTAACCCAGTACAGAGAGGTAGAGGAGGCCAACCCTAACCCAGTGCAGAGAGGTAGAGGAGGCCAACCCTAACCCAGTGCAGAGAGGTAGAGGAGGCCAACCCTACCCCAGTACAGAGAGATAGAGGAGGCCAACCCTAACCCAGTACAGAGAGTTAGAGGCCAACCCTAACCCAGTACAGAGAGGTAGAGGAGGCCAACCCTAACCCAGTACAGAGCGGTAGAGGAGGACAACCCTAACCCAGTACAGAGAGGTAGAGGAGGCCAACCCTACCCCAGTACAGAGAGGTAGAGGCCAACCCTAACCCAGTACAGAGAGGTAGAGGAGGCCAACCCTAACCCTGTACAGAGAGGTAGAGGCCAACCCTAACCCAGTACAGAGAGGTAGAGGAGGACAACCCTAACCCAGTACAGAGAGGTAGAGGACAACCCTAACCCAGTACAGAGAGGTAGAGGATGCCAACCCTAACCCAGTGCAAAGAGGTAGAGGAGGCCAATCCTAACCCAGTACAGAGAGGTAGAGGAGGACAACCCTAACCCAGTACAGAGAGGTAGAGGCCAACCCTAACCCAGTACAGAGAGGTAGAGGAGGACAACCCTAACCCAGTACAGAGAGATAGAGGAGGACAACCCTAACCCAGTACAGAGAGGTAGAGGAGGACAACCCTAACCCAGTACAGAGAGGTAGAGGAGGCCAACCCTAACCCAGTACAGAGAGGTAGAGGCCAACCCTAACCCAGTACAGAGAGGTAGAGGAGGACAACCCTAACCCAGTACAGAGAGGTAGAGGAGGACAACCCTAACCCAGTACAGAGAGGTAGAGGTGGACAACCCTAACCCAGTACAGAGAGGTAGAGGAGTCCAACCCTAACCCAGTACAGAGAGGTAGAGGCCAACCCTAACCCAGTACAGAGAGGTAGAGGAGGCCAACCCTAACCCAGTACAGAGAGGTAGAGGAGGCCAACCCTAACCCAGTGCAGAGAGGTAGAGGAGGCCAACCCTAACCCAGTGCAGAGAGGTAGAGGAGGCCAACCCTAACCCAGTACAGAGAGGTAAAGGACAACCCTAACCCAGTACAGAGAGGTAGAGGAGGCCAACCCTAACCCAGTACAGAGAGGTAGAGGAGGCCAACCCTAACCCAGTACAGAGAGGTAGAGGAGGCCAACCCTAACCCAGTACAGAGAGGTAGAGGAGGCCAACCCTAACCCAGTGCAGAGAGGTAGAGGAGGCCAACCCTAACCCAGTGCAGAGAGGTAGAGGAGGCCAACCCTAACCCAGTACAGAGAGGTAAAGGACAACCCTAACCCAGTACAGAGAGGTAGAGGAGGCCAACCCTAACCCAGTACAGAGAGGTAGAGGAGGCCAACCCTAACCCAGTGCAGAGAGGTAGAGGAGGCCAACCCTAATCCAGTACAGAGAGGTAGAGGAGGCCAACCCTAACCCAGTACAGAGAGATAGAGGAGGCCAACCCTAACCCAGTACAGAGAGGTAGAGGCCAACCCTAACCCAGTACAGAGAGGTAGAGGCCAACCCTAACCCAGTAAAGAGAGGTAGAGGAGGACATCCCTAACCCAGTACAGAGAGGTAGAGGAGGACAATCCTAACCCAGTACAGAGAGGTAGAGGAGGCCAACCCTAACCCAGTACAGAGAGGTAGAGTAGGACAACCCTAACCCAGTACAGAGAGGAAGAGGACGACAACCCTAACCCAGTACAGAGAGGTAGAGGAGGCCAACCCTAACCCAGTACAGAGAGGTAGAGGAGGCCACCCTAACCCATTACAGAGAGGTAGAGGCCAACCCTAACCCAGTACAGAGAGGTAGAGGAGGACAACCCTAACCCAGTACAGAGAGGTAGAGGACAACCCTAACCCAGTACAGAGAGGTAGAGGAGGCCAACCCTAACCCAGTGCAAAGAGGTAGAGGAGGCCAATCCTAACCCATTACAGAGAGGTAGAGGCCAACCCTAACCCAGTACAGAGAGGTAGAGGAGGCCAACCCTAACCCAGTACAGAGAGGTAGAGGAGGGCAACCCTAACCCAGTACAGAGAGGTAGAGGAGGCCAACCCTAACCCAGTACAGAGAGGTAGAGGAGGCCAACCCTAACCCAGTGCAGAGAGGTAGAGGAGGCCAACCCTAACCCAGTGCAGAGAGGTAGAGGAGGCCAACCCTACCCCAGTACAGAGAGATAGAGGAGGCCAACCCTAACCCAGTACAGAGAGTTAGAGGCCAACCCTAACCCAGTACAGAGAGGTAGAGGAGGCCAACCCTAACCCAGTACAGAGCGGTAGAGGAGGACAACCCTAACCCAGTACAGAGAGGTAGAGGAGGCCAACCCTACCCCAGTACAGAGAGGTAGAGGCCAACCCTAACCCAGTACAGAGAGGTAGAGGAGGCCAACCCTAACCCTGTACAGAGAGGTAGAGGCCAACCCTAACCCAGTACAGAGAGGTAGAGGAGGACAACCCTAACCCAGTACAGAGAGGTAGAGGACAACCCTAACCCAGTACAGAGAGGTAGAGGATGCCAACCCTAACCCAGTGCAAAGAGGTAGAGGAGGCCAATCCTAACCCAGTACAGAGAGGTAGAGGAGGACAACCCTAACCCAGTACAGAGAGGTAGAGGCCAACCCTAACCCAGTACAGAGAGGTAGAGGAGGACAACCCTAACCCAGTACAGAGAGATAGAGGAGGACAACCCTAACCCAGTACAGAGAGGTAGAGGAGGACAACCCTAACCCAGTACAGAGAGGTAGAGGAGGCCAACCCTAACCCAGTACAGAGAGGTAGAGGCCAACCCTAACCCAGTACAGAGAGGTAGAGGAGGACAACCCTAACCCAGTACAGAGAGGTAGAGGAGGACAACCCTAACCCAGTACAGAGAGGTAGAGGTGGACAACCCTAACCCAGTACAGAGAGGTAGAGGAGTCCAACCCTAACCCAGTACAGAGAGGTAGAGGCCAACCCTAACCCAGTACAGAGAGGTAGAGGAGGCCAACCCTAACCCAGTACAGAGAGGTAGAGGAGGCCAACCCTAACCCAGTGCAGAGAGGTAGAGGAGGCCAACCCTAACCCAGTGCAGAGAGGTAGAGGAGGCCAACCCTATCCCAGTACAGAGAGGTAGAGGAGGCCAACCCTAACCCAGTACAGAGAGGTAGAGGAGGCCAACCCTACCCCAGTACAGAGAGGCAGAGGAGGACAACCCTAACCCAGTACAGAGAGGTAGAGGAGGCCAACCCTAACCCAGTACAGAGAGGTAGAGGAGGACAACCCTAACCCAGTACAGAGAGGTAGAGGAGGACAACCCTAACCCAGTACAGAGAGGTAGAGGTGGACAACCCTAACCCAGTACAGAGAGGTAGAGGAGTCCAACCCTAACCCAGTACAGAGAGGTAGAGGCCAACCCTAACCCAGTACAGAGAGGTAGAGGAGGCCAACCCTAACCCAGTACAGAGAGGTAGAGGAGGACAACCCTAACCCAGTACAGAGAGGTAGAGGAGGACAACCCTAACCCAGTACAGAGAGGTAGAGGAGGCCAACCCTAACCCAGTGCAGAGACGTAGAGGAGGCCAACCCTAACCCAGTGCAGAGAGGTAGAGGAGGCCAACCCTATCCCAGTACAGAGAGGTAGAGGAGGCCAACCCTAACCCAGTACAGAGAGGTAGAGGAGGCCAACCCTACCCCAGTACAGAGAGGCAGAGGAGGACAACCCTAACCCAGTACAGAGAGGTAGAGGAGGCCAACCCTAACCCAGTACAGAGAGGTAGAGGAGGACAACCCTAACCCAGTACAGAGAGGTAGAGGAGGACAACCCTAACCCAGTACAGAGAGGTAGAGGTGGACAACCTTAACCCAATACAGTGTTGTAATGATATACAAATAGTTAAATTACAAAAGGGAAAATAAATAAACATACATGGTATTTGTTCTTCACTGGTTGTCCTTTTCGTTGCAGGTCACAAATGTTGCTGCTGTGATTGCGCACTGTGGTATTTCACACAAAGCTGTGAACGATCTGAGAGACAAGGCAAGAAGGGCCCATGCCATCAAAGGGAACATACAATTCGACATACCAATTAGGATCTGGCTAAAATAATTGAATCAGTTATAGAACCCATTGCCCTTTATGGTTGTGAGGTCTGGGTTCCGCTCACCAACCAAGTATTCACAAAATGGTACAAGCACCAAATTGAGACTGCTATTGTTTGCTGCACTGAAAGTAAAGGGGCTGAATAATTTTGCATGCCCAATTTTTCAGTTTTTGATTTGTTAAAAAAGTTTGAAATATCCAATAAATGTCGTTCCACTTCATGATTGTGTCCCACTTGTTGTTGATTCTTCACAAAAAAATACAGTTTTATATCTTTATGTTTGAAGCCTGAAATGTGGCAAAAGGTCGCAAAGTTCAGGGGGCCGAATACTTTCGCAAGGCACTGTATCTTTTCATACTCAATTACTTTCATTCAATTATCAGTAGGTCAGGTGTAGAAAATGTGACATAGTGTTGATCACAATGTCATAGTACTATCCTCAATGTCTCAACTGTAGGCTAACTAACTTTCGATGGACATTCCTCTAAAGAGGCAGTGGCAGCAGCTCTGCCGAAGGCCAACCCGGAGAGAAATGAATTTACCAGTTCAAACAAACACATTAAAACCAAACCTATTGGGTCTTGAGTAAATATATTTTTCAAAACATAGGAGACAAGGAGGAGGGAAAGAAGCTGGAGGCTGGCATGTCTGATGAAAGTTAGTGATTAAAAAGAAGGGAATCGATGTTTAAGCTTTCAGTTAAATTTGTACAGCATATGACAGCATATGTCTTACTTTTGTTAGGCATAAATAAATGATGTTCATGATATTTTAAAGGGTCATGCAGAAAGAGAGGCTTCTGTGCAAGACAGAGATCAACATGTGAGCTGTATAAGTGAGAGAGAGGAAGCATGCCCAGAGAGAGGGACAACAAACAGATCCAGAGAGAGACAACAAACAGATCCAGAGAGAGAGAGAGGGACAACAAACAGATCCAGAGAGAGAGAGACAACAAACAGATCCAGAGAGAGAGAGACAACAAACAACAGATCCAGAGAGAGAGAGAGACAACAAACAGATCCAGAGAGAGAGAGAGGGACAACAAACAGATCCAGAGAGAGAGAGAGAGGGACAACAAACAGATCCAGAGAGAGAGAGAGGGACAACAAACAGATCCAGAGAGAGAGAGACAACAAACAGATCCAGAGAGAGAGAGACAACAACAGATCCAGAGAGAGAGAGACACAAACAGATCCAGAGAGAGAGAGACAACAAACAGATCCAGAGAGATGAGAGACAACAAACAGATCCCGAGAGAGAGATAGGGAGAACAAACATATCCAGAGAGAGAGAGAACAACAAACAGATCCAGAGAGAGAGAACAAACAGATCAGAGAGAGAGAGAGACAACAAACAGATCCAGAGAGAGAGGGACAACAAACAGATCCAGACAGAGAGAGACAACAAACAGATCCAGAGAGAGAGAGAGACAACAAACAGATCCATAGAGAGAGAGACAACAACAGATCCAGAGAGAGAGACAACAACAACAGATCCAGAAGAGAGACAACAAACAGATCCAGAGAGAGAGAGACACAAACAACAGATCCAGAGAGAGAGACAACAAACAACAGACCAGCAGAGAGAGACAACAAACAACAGATCCAGAGAGAGAGAGACAACAAACAGATCCAGAGAGAGAGAGACAACAAAACAGATCCAGAGAGAGAGAACAAACAGATCCAGAGAGAGAGAGAGAACAAACAGATCCAGACAGAGAGAGACAACAAACAGATCCAGAGAGAGAGAGAAACAAACAGATCCAGAGAGAGAGAGACAACAAACAGATCCAGACAGAGAGAGACAACAAACAGATCCAGAGAGAGAGAGAGGACAACAAACAGATCCAGAGAGAGAGAGACAACAAACAGATCCAGAGAGAGAGAGACAACAAACAGATCCAGAGAGAGAGAGAGAAAACAAACAGATCCAGAGAGAGAGAGAGACAACAAACAGATCCAGACAGAGAGGGACAACAAACAGATCCAGACAGAGAGGGACAACAAACAGATCCAGAGAGAGAGACAACAAACAAATCCAGACAGAGAGGGACAACAACAGATCCAGAGAGAGAGGGACAACAAACAGATCCAGAGAGAGAGAGACAACAAACAGATCCAGAGAGAGAGAGACAACAAACAGATCCAAGAGAGAGAGAGAGACAACAAACAGATCCAGAGAGGGAGACAACAAACAGATCCAGAGAGAGAGAGACAACAAACAGATCGAGGAGAGATAGACACAACAGATCCAGAGAGAGAGAGAACAACAAACAGATCCAGAGAGAGAGAGACAACAACAGATCCAGAGAGAGAGAGACAACAAACAGATCCAGAGAGAGGAGAGACAACAGACAGATCCAGAGAGGAGAGAGACAAACAAACAGATCCAGAGAGGAGAGAGAGAGACAACAACAGATCCCAGAGAGAGAGAGAGAGAACCACAAAACAGATCCAGAAGAGGAGACAACAAAACAGACCAGAGAGAAGAGAGACAACAACAAGATCCCAGAGAGAGAGAGACAAACAAGACAGTATCCAAGAGAGAGGAGACAACAAACAGATCCAGAGAGAGAGAGAGAGACAACAAGACAGATCCAGAGAGAGAGGGACACAAACAGATCCGAGAGAGAGAGGGGAGGGAAAACAAAAACAGATCCAGAGAGAGAGAGACAACAACAGATCCAGAGAGAGAGACAACAAACAGATCCAGAGAGAGAGAGAGAGAGAGACAACAAACAGATCCAGAGAGAGAGAGACAACAAAAAATCCAGAGAGAGTGAGACAACAACAGATCCAGAGAGAGAGAGACAACAAACAGATCCAGAGAGAGAGAGACAACAAACAGATCCAGAGAGAGAGAGACAACAAACAGATCCAGAGAGAGAGAGACAACAAACAGATCCAGAGAGAGAGAGACAACAAAACAGATCGAGAGACAGAGGAGACAACAAACAGATCCAGAGAGAGAGAGACAACAAACAGATCCAGGAGCAGAGAGAGACAACAAACAGATCCAGAGAGAGAGAGACAACAAACAGATCCAGAGAGGAGACAACAAAACAGATCAGAGAGAGAGAGACAACAAACAGATCCAGAGAGAGAGAGACAAAAACAGATCCAGAGAGAGAGAGACAACAAACAGATCCAGAGAGAGAGAGACAACAAAACAGATCCAGAGAGAGAGAGACAACAAACAGATCCAAGAGAGAGGAGGAACAACAAACAGATCCAGAGAGAGAGAGACAACAAACAGATCCAGAGAGAGAGAACAACAAACAGATCCAGAGATGGAGAGAGACAACAAACAGATCCAGAGAGAGAGGGAGAGACAACAAACAGATCCAGAGAGAGAGAAGAGACAACAAACAGATCCAGAGAGGAGACAACAAAACAGATCCAGAGAGAGAGACAACAAACAGATCCAGAGAGAGGAGAGACAACAAACAGATCCAGAGAGAGAGCAGACAACAAACAGATCCAGAGAGAGAGAGAGAGGACAACAAACAGATCCAGAGAGAGAGGACAACAAACAATCCAGCAGAAGAGGAGACAACAAACATATCCAGAGAGAGAGAGACAACAAACAGATCCAGAGAGAGAGACAACAAACAGATCCAGAGAGAGAGAGAGAGAAGACAACAAACAGATCCAGAGAGAGAGAGGACAACAAAACAGATCCAGAGAGAGAGAGACAAACAAACAGATCCAGAGAGAGAGAGGACAACAAACAGATCCAGAGAGAGAGGAGACAACAAACAGATCCAAGAGAGGAGAGACAACAAACAGATCCAGAGAGAGAGAGACAACAAACAGATCCAGAGAGAGAGAGAAACAAACAGATCCAGAGAAGAGAGAACAACAAACAGATCCAGAAGAGAGAGACAACAAACAGATCCAGAAGAGAGAGAGACAACAAACAGATCCAGAGAGGGAGACAAACAAACAGATCCAGAGAAGAGAGAGACAACAAACAGATCCAGAGAGAGAGAACAACAAACAGATCCAGAGAGAGAGAGACACAAACAGATCCAGAGAGAGAAGACAACAAACAGATCCAGAGAGGGAGACAACAAACAGATCCAGAGAGAGAGAGACAACAAACAGATCCAGAGAGAGAGAGAGAGGGACAACAAACAGATCCAGAGAGAGAGAGACAACAAACAGATCCAGAGAGGAGAGAACAAACAAACAGATCCAGAGAGAGAGAGAGAGACAACAAACAGATCCAGAGAGAGAGGACAACAAACAGATCCAGAGAGAGAGGGAGGGACAACAAACAGATCCAGACAGAGAGAGACAACAAACAGATCCAGAGAGAGAGGGAGGACAACAAACAGATCCAGAGAGAGAGACAACAAACAGATCCAGAGGAGAGAGACAACAAACAGATCCAGAGAGAGAGAGAGAGAGACAACAAACAGATCCAGAGAGAGAGAGACAACAAAAAATCCCAGAGAGGTGAGACAACAAACAATCCAGAGAAGAGAGAGACAACAAACAGATCCAGAGAGAGAGAGACAACAAACAGACCAGAGAGAGAGAGACAACAAACAGATCCAGAGAGAGAAAGACAACAAAAAGATCCAGAGAGAGAGAGCAACAAAACAGATCCAGAGAGAGAGAGAGACAACAAACAGATCCAGAGAGAGAGAGAGACAACAAACAGATCCAGACAGAGAGGGACAACAAACAGATCCAGACAGAGAGGGACAACAAACAGATCCAGAGAGAGAGACAACAAACAAATCCAGACAGAGAGGGACAACAACAGATCCAGAGAGAGAGGGACACAAAACAGATCCAGAGAGAGAGAAGAGAGACAACAAACAGATCCAGAGAGAGAGAGAGAGACAACAAACAGATCCAGAGAGAGAGAGAGAGACAACAAACAGATCCAGAGAGGGAGACAACAAACAGATCCAGAGAGAGAGAGACAACAAACAGATCCAGAGAGAGAGAGACAACAAACAGATCCAGAGAGAGAGAGACAACAAACAGATCCAGAGAGAGAGAGACAACAAACAGATCCAGAGAGAGAGAGACAACAGACAGATCCAGAGAGAGAGAGACAACAAACAGATCCAGAGAGAGAGAGAGAGACAACAAACAGATCCAGAGAGAGAGAGAGAGACAACAAACAGATCCAGAGAGGGAGACAACAAACAGATCCAGAGAGAGAGAGACAACAAACAGATCCAGAGAGAGAGAGAACAACAGACAGATCCAGAGAGAGAGAGACAACAAACAGATCCAGAGAGAGAGAGAGAGACAACAAACAGATCCAGAGAGAGAGGGACAACAAACAGATCCAGAGAGAGAGGGAGGGACAACAAACAGATCCAGAGAGAGAGAGACAACAAACAGATCCAGAGAGAGAGACAACAAACAGATCCAGAGAGAGAGAGAGAGAGAGACAACAAACAGATCCAGAGAGAGAGAGACAACAAAAAATCCAGAGAGAGTGAGACAACAAACAGATCCAGAGAGAGAGAGACAACAAACAGATCCAGAGAGAGAGAGACAACAAACAGATCCAGAGAGAGAGAGACAACAAACAGATCCAGAGAGAGAGAGACAACAAACAGATCCAGAGAGAGAGAGACAACAAACAGATCCAGAGAGAGAGAGACAACAAACAGATCCAGAGAGAGAGAGAACAACAAACAGATCCAGAGAGAGAGAGACAACAAACAGATCCAAGAGAGAGAGAGACAACAAACAGATCCAGAGAGGGAGACAACAACAGATCCAGAGAGAGAGAGACAACAAACAGACCAGAGAGAGAGACAACAAACAGATCCAGAGAGAGAGAGACAACAAACAGATCCAGAGAGAGAGAGACAACAAACAGATCCAGAGAGGGAGACAACAAACAGATCCAGAGAGAGAGAGACAACAAACAGATCCAGAGAGAGAGAGACAACAAACAGAATCCAGAGAGAGAGAGACAACAGACAGATCCAGAGAGAGAGAGACAACAAACAGATCCAGAGAGAGAGGGAGAGACAACAAACAGATCCAGAGAGAGAGAGAGAGACAAACAAACAGAACCAGAGAGGGAGACAACAAACAGATCCAGAGAGAGAGAGACAACAAACAGATCCAGAGAGAGAGAGACAACAGACAGATCCAGAGAGAGAGAGACAACAAACAGATCCAGAGAGAGAGAGAGAGACAACAAACAGATCCAGAGAGAGAGGGACAACAAACAGATTCCAGAGAGAGAGGGAGGGACAACAAACAGATCCAGAGAGAGAGAGACAACAAACAGATCCAGAGAGAGAGACAACAAACAGATCCAGAGAGAGAGAGAGAGAGAGACAACAAACAGATCCAGAGAGAGAGAGACAACAAAAAATCCAGAGAGAGTGAGACAACAAACAGATCCAGAGAGAGAGAGACAACAAACAGATCCAGAGAGAGAGAGACAACAAACAGATCCAGAGAGAGAGAGACAACAAACAGATCCAGAGAGAGAGAGACAACAAACAGATCCAGAGAGAGAGAGACAACAAACAGATCCAGAGAGAGAGAGACAACAAACAGATCCAGAGAGAGAGAGACAACAAACAGATCCAGAGAGAGAGAGACAACAAACAGATCCAGAGAGGGAGACAACAAACAGATCCAGAGAGAGAGAGACAACAAACAGATCCAGAGAGAGAGAGACAACAAACAGATCCAGAGAGAGAGAGACAACAAACAGATCCAGAGAGAGAGAGACAACAAACAGATCCAGAGAGGGAGACAACAAACAGATCCAGAGAGAGACAACAAACAGATCCAGAGAGAGAGAGAGAGACAACAAACAGATCCAGAGAGAGAGAGAGACAACAGACAGATCCAGAGAGAGAGAGACAACAAACAGATCCAGAGAGAGAGAGAGAGACAACAAACAGATCCAGAGAGAGAGGGACAACAAACAGATCCAGAGAGAGAGGGAGGGACAACAAACAGATCCAGACAGAGAGAGACAACAAACAGATCCAGAGAGAGAGGGAGGGACAACAAACAGATCCAGAGAGAGAGACAACAAACAGATCCAGAGAGAGAGACAACAAACAGATCCAGAGAGAGAGAGAGAGAGACAACAAACAGATCCAGAGAGAGAGAGACAACAAAAAAATCCAGAGAGAGTGAGACAACAAACAGATCCAGAGAGAGAGAGACAACAAACAGATCCAGAGAGAGAGAGACAACAAACAGATCCAGAGAGAGAGAGACAACAAACAGATCCAGAGAGAGAGAGACAACAAACAGATCCAGAGAGAGAGAGACAACAAACAGATCCAGAGAGAGAGAGACAACAAACAGATCCAGAGAGAGAGAGACAACAAACAGAAC